>NC_079431.1:1448558-1528558 GCF_026213295.1 Gadus chalcogrammus
GAGAAGGGGAGTAGGGGAGTAGTGGAGTAGGGGAGTAGTGGAGTAGTGGAGCAGGGGAGTAGTGGAGTAGGGGAGTAGTGGAGTAGGGGAGTAGGGCTCTGAGGGGAGTAGGGCTCTGAGGGGAGTAGGGGAGTAGTGGAGTAGTGGAGTAGGGGAGTAGTGGAGTAGTGGAGTAGTGGAGTAGTGGAGCAGGGGAGTAGTGGAGTAGGGGAGTAGGGCTCTGAGGGGAGTAGGGCAGTAGGGGAGTAGAGCAGTAGTGGAGTAGGGGAGTAGGGGAGTAGGGGAGTAGGGGAGTAGGGGAGTAGGGGAGTAGGGGAGTAGGGGAGTAGTGGAGTAGGGGAGTAGGGGAGTAGGGGAGTAGTGGAGTAGGGGAGTAGGGAGTAGTGGAGTAGGGGAGTAGGGGAGTAGGGGTCTGAGGGTCTGAGGGGGAGTAGGGGAGTAGGGGAGTAGTGGAGTAGGGGAGTAGGGGTCTGAGGGTCTGAGGGGAGTAGGGGGTCTGTGTGAGGAGTAGGGGTCTGAGGGGGAGTAGGGCTCTGAGGGGACTAGGGGGTCTGTGTGAGGAGCCATTAGGGGCGAGTCTCTCCCCGTGCAGCCGGTCTTCGTAGATAAAGAAATCTGAACGGTTATTATAATAATATACAATTAATTGTATATTATTATAATTATAATGGAGTCTCGCATGTCTGGAACGGTGCGCTACTGGAAGTAGCTGCCTGATAGATGTGTTATGAGGAAGGCTGTCTGCAGGTGTCATGCTGGTGGGAGAGGGTGACATCCCACCTTGTTCCGATTTCCATGCAAACCACCATCTATAATAAGAAGAGTGGAAACACATTCGGGGAACAAATAAAGGTGCGGGATTCGCGAACACCGTTGAGTATGAAGAGACGCTCTCCCGAGCTCGAGAAGAATTGTCTTTCTGTGCGGGCGTCGACGCTGTTAATGTGATGTTATTGTAACATTATGTAACGCACGTGATTGGACACATTAGAAGCATTCTTCGTGTCTAATCGGAGGGGAATTAAGACGCTGAATGGGATTTGTGGTCTCCTGGGCAAAGTCCCCGTGAATCATCCTATTAAATACTCCCACTCCCCACAACAGCTTGACGTCAACACCTCGGTCCTCCAGCCATCAGCAGGCCCTTAGTGGCAGCGCCTCGGCCCTGGGCCTTCACTATCCTGGAAGCCTCACGTCCACAGATGGACGGCTAAGGTTGGAGATATAAAATGGAGAGATGCAGAGGGATGCAGAGAGAGAGAGAGAGCGGGAGAGATGCAGAGAGAGAGAGAGAGAGAGAGAGAGAGAGAGAGAGAGAGAGAGGAGGTGACCGAGAGAGAGAGAGAGAGAGAGAGAGAGAGAGAGAGAGAGAGAGAGAGAGAGAGAGGAAGATGGAGAGAGGAGAGATGCAGAGAGAGAGAGAGAGAGGGAGCAAGGGAGAGAGAGAGAGAAAAATGCAGAGAGAGAGGGGGAGAGAGAGGGATGCAGAGAGAGCGAGAGGGAGAGAGAGAGGATGCAGAGAGAGAGGGAGCAGGAGAGAGCGAGAGTGAGAGAGAGAGATAGAGGGAGAGATGCAGTGAGAGAGTGAGAGAGAGGGGGGGAGACATGCAGAGAGAGAGAGGGAGCAAGGGAGAGAGAGAGAGAGAGCAAGAGAGAGAGAAATGCAGGGAGAGAGGGGGAGAGATAGAGAGAGATGCAGAGAGAGAGAGAGGGAGCGAGGGAGAGAGAGAGAGAGAGAGAGAGAGAGAGAGAGAGAGAGAGAGAGAGAGAGAGAGAGAGAGAGAGAGAGAGAGAGAGAGAGAGAGAGAGAGAGAGAGGAGAGAGAGAGATGAGGAGAGAGAGAGAGAGAGAGAGAGAGAGAGAGATGCAGAGAGAGAGGGACAGAGAGAGAGCGAGAGCGAGATTTTTTCGCTGGAAGGCAGTCTGAAACAATAGCCAACATAAGAATCATAATGAAGCCAATAAAAGCAACAGTTTCTCTGGGCTGAGGCCCAGAAAGGTCAAGGGATCCATCCTGGAGTGCTGAAGCTCTTACCTTCCCGCTCCATACCCTACAACCGCACGGACACACACCCTTAACCAGAGCATCTAAGTGCTTTGTTTAACCTATGGGGCTGGATGCAGTCCTTCAGAAATAAGTGGCCGTTTCCAACGTTTGCACTCAACTAGCTACATTTAAATATACGAGTTGAAGAGAAAAGACGACGAATGGAGAATAAACTTTCATCTGGCTGCGTTTTATGTGGAACATGCAAGCAGCATCGAGGATCGTGAACAACTTCGACCCTTTAAGAGCAGGCCTGAAGCTCTTCTAGATGTTTCTACTCTACTGTGAGGGCTACTCCAGTCTATGTGTATCTACTCTACTGTGAGGCCTACTGTAGTCTATGTGTTTCTACTCCACTGTGATGCCCACTGTAGTCTAGATGTTTATACTCTTAGGTGTTTATACCTTATTGTGAGTTCTGCTCCTCTTCTATGTGTTTCTACTCTACTGTGAGTCCTGCTCCTCTTCTATGTGTTTCTACTCTACTGTGAGGCCTGCTCCTCTTCTATGTGTTTCTACTCTACTATGAGTTCTGCTCCTCTTCTATGTGTTTCTACTATGAGTTCTGCTCCTCTTCAATGTGTTTCTACTCTACTGAGTTCTGCTCCTCTTCTATGTGTTTCTACTCTACTGTGAGTTCTGCTCGTCTCCTCTGCGCCTCCACTTGTGTTGCCCGCGGAGGACGGATGCGCTTGCTTACGCGTGTGATTGACATCGCCAGTTAAATCTAAAGCATGAAGGGCGTCCCCCACCGTGTGTAAACCCGCTGATGTGTTAAAAGGCATTACGCCGCCACAACAGCCCAATGCGCTTATGACTCATTCATAACGGGGGAGACAATGTGGAGAGGGTCCCGCTGAGGCCACGCGATAACACACAGCATTTGATCTTTCTCTCATTTTGTAGATTAGATGTGCGTACATCTGGAGGATTAAATCAGTCTGGGTGCCGTGCCACCGACAAACAGGTGGGCCCGGTATCAAATATTCAGGCCTACTCGTGCCAGGTTTCACGTTGGAGCGAGGGACCCTGAGCTCCACGAGAACAACCGCAACACACTCACCAGGCGCCGGGAAGCAACGAACTATGACCCCAAACGACACAACGCGTTAGTGGAGTCATGAATATTTGATGATGTTTAACTTTATCACTGTGGCCTTCAAAATGTGTCAGGCTATTGGAACTGTTGAGTTTAGCCTACTACTGTTCATAAACTGAAGTCTTCTTAAGGCTACCTAGTTAGTACTTTTGTAATATTGTAATTAAAAGGACTAAATAGAGCCAATAAAACCATTATTCATGTTACTGGATTAATAATACACACACGTACTACATGCTTATATCACTTTGGAAATGAAACCGCAGTGAGTCGACGTGCTGAACTATGAGAGATCAGGATAAGGCATTGACTTCACAGATCCTTCCTAACAGAACCATCTGCTTTTCTTCTCCCCTGACGCCTAAAACCCGGCGTTTTCTAGCAATGGGTCACCGCTAGTGACTCACAAATCAGACTTTAAAATTCGGCCATTGCATTGTCCAACTTCTGTATGCGTGATGACCGCTAGAGCAGATCTTTGCTGAACACATAGGCCTGCAAATATGGCAAACATGTGAATGATGCTCCTGTCCCATTCCGCCGCATTAGCAGGCGATCCAGAGTGTTGCTCAGCTTTTTCATTGCAGGGTCTGTCCCCTTAACGCTAGAACGGCTGTTCTATGTTTTATTCAATGATTAATGGCGTAATTAGACTGCTGAATATGGCAATGTTTCGTTAAATGGACCAGCAACGGCGAATGCACATTCATTGAAACACGCCCAGGTGAACTTCTGTCCTTTATCGGACTGGAAACATCGCAACTCAAGAATATGACAGGTGGTCGAAGCCCTCAAATCTCCACCGTTTCCAGTCAGTAGATACACAGCAGATCCTCGCTAGGGCGCACAGCGCGTAAAGACCAGGCTACCTTCACCAATGCGCTCCTGTTCGCGTCCTTTGGAGACATAAGGTGTCCAAACGGAACGACAGAGCAGTCTACACTGGTTACGTCCACTTTTTGGATCCAGAACCGAGAGACGTTTCCAACATAACTTTTATAAAGCATTGTGGCGCATATGGCGACTTTCTCAGTAGAATTAACCGTACCTGATATCTCCGTCAGAGGAACATGTGCGAAGCTGAAGCCCTTCGCGACGCACGCCTCCCTCACCTCGCTGCAGTTCCCCGCTTTGAAATCTGCCTTCGCCGCGACGTAAAGCACAGAAAAAGTGCAGAGGACGGTCTCTATCCGGAACATCGTCCACATCTTCCTCACACAGAGTTCCCCTCCTGCAGAATCCCGCTCGCCGAGAACTCCCCGCAGCGCAGCCGCGGCAGGTAGCGCTGTCCGGGTACCACCACTCACAGCCGGCCGGGGTCTGCTCAGTACATCTCCTCCACACGGAGCTCAGTCTGTTCGGCTGATTGAACGGAGACACAGACTCCCGCGACGCCAACGGGTAAAACAAAACATAAAAACCCCGAACTGCGAAGATGGAGGTGCGACACGAATCCGGGTGATCTTGCTTGCTGCTGCTGAGGTGTCATGCAACTTCATTCGGCGGGCGGACAGCCTGTGGTGAGCGGCTCGGCCGGACTGAGGCGGTGAGGCGAGGGAGCGCGGATCAGATGCGCTGCTGGCGGGGCACAGCGGGACGCAAAACGCGGAGTGGAATCCAGACGCGGCCGTGGGTCATGCGTGCTGCCGTTACCCTCCGTTAACGTGCTCCGCCCGCCCCCCTGCACACACGCTCACTGCCGAGCAACCACCCACACACGCACACTAACACACGTACACACAGAGTACCGACACGAACACACACGCACACAAGCGCACACACACACACACACACACACACACACACACACACACACACACACACACACACACACACACACACACACACACAAGCGCACGCACACAAGCGCACACACACACACACACACACACACACACACACACACACACACACACACACACACACACACACACACACACACACACACACACACACACACAGATACAAACACACGCACACACACACACACACAGCACCTACATAGACATACGTACACGCAGAGTAAACACTCACACACACACACACACACACACACACACACACACACACACACACACACACACACACACACACACACACACACACACACACACACACACACACACACACACACACACACACCTTGCTGGTATGATGTTTGTTGGCATTTGCTCAAGCCAAACTTTGTAATAAGTATGATACTGAATATTGCATGGAAACATATGCTTCCTTTATCTTCACAGATTGGATTTCTTATATGAATTTCACCCTAGCCCCTGATGTGTGTGTGTATGTGTGTGTATGCGTGTGTATGCGTGTGTGCGCGTGTGTGTGTGTGTGTGTGTGTGTGTGTGTGTGTGTGTGTGTTTCTGTGTGCTGATGGACGAGGCTTAATTCGTTCTGCTAAAGGTTACGTTAATTGTTAATTTAATCATCTGCATATGATCCCTCATGCAGCAACCAGCAGGCCGATGATGATGATGATGATGATGATGAAGAGCTTCCTGTCCGCTGATATTGATTCTCAAGCGCTTTAATCCCTGGGCAGCTCAACAGTGGATTATCAACATGGCGTCTCTCCCTCACAGAGCTCTCCTACTGTTAGGGCGCACAGACATGTATCCATAGTTTAATAAACATGTCTTCAAAGCTCGCTGTGTTTCCGAGGGTCTCAGCGGTTTAAATTCAACCTCAACAGGCGGCAAACCTTGGGTTTGTTGTTTCATTATTTATTTCGTTTTTCTGGTTCAGGGCACAAAAGAAAAGACTGGCTGGCACAGGGAGAGAATAACAAAGGATTGAATAGAGAGCGGAATTTACCGACCATTACGCCGACAAACGCCTGACGAATCTTCCGAGAGTGGCTTATTGGGCCTGAGGTGGAGGCACAGAGACGTCCAGAGGTTGGGGGGGTCGAGTGAGTCCATCTACTGAACCCCCCATCATGTAAACGTGCATTTATGTGAGTCTGGCTGGCTTGGTTTGATGTATTTGAACCTTTTAAGACAGGAAAGGTTAATTTAGACCTCTGTTGTAGCAAAATAACGTTGTTTTCTTTAACAGACTCTGGAGGTATCAAAGTGCAATGTTTAAAGGTTTTTTGTGAATGAGGCACGCAAAATGAAAATGCGTGTTCATAATGCTCAAATACACAACAAGAATTTTGGTGTAAAACAATGGCTGTAAATGTAAATGTTCCGCCCACATAATTACCGTCGCCTGACTGGACTGCACTTATGTCTGCTCGGTTCTCAGCACTTTACGTCTGTATCCGCACTAGAACTGGACAAATCTTTCTGTGGCGTCCTTGATGTTCACGACAAATCTACCCTGGGACAAATAAAGTAATCTTGAATCTTAAATAGTTAAAATCGAGGATGACCCATTTTAAAAAAACGTTTGTGAAGTGAAGCAGTGAAGAGGCTATGCACGGGGTGTTTGACGTCCAGCTGAAATATTCCGGGTTCGATACCCAGTCCCCTTGCCTCTAGGCGTCCTCGACAAAGATGGCCGACTCCCACCAGGTTCTTAACCGCTTAATACAGTCTCACTATGAGTCACTTTGGACAGCCGCGTCTGAGGACGTGACTCAGTGGTCTAACCAGGAGGAACAGTGAAAGCATGAGTGTGTGTTTCCCTTCATTCATACCACTGCACCACTCAGCAGCAAGGTGAGTGTTGCCTTCTCTGTGGGAGCCGATACCTTCACCATGAGGCCCCCAGGGGCCACTCTCCCCCCCTCATGGGTCTGCAGTACTAACACACAGGAACAGCAGCAGTCCACAGCATTCAGTGGCATTCAAACAGCACACCGTTGTGAATTAAATGGGCTTGTTTTGTATTCACAATGCTGGAACCCAAATTATCTTTGGCATTACACGACCATAGGACGCGGGCTACCGGTCGACAAATTACCCTCAGATTGTGTTATTAAGTCCCTTTTATTATTTTTGTGATAAATTACACAATATTATATAGGGATGGCATAAAAACCTTATGTGCCAGTGAGACTTAACGTAGGACCGTTGCATTAAGCAGCACGGTGGTGTCGGCGTGTTGTCTGATTGATGAGCCTATCCTAATGACAGCCGGGAATCTCAGAACACGGAAATTAAAAAAGGCACACTTGGTTTCACATGGTTCTGCCTCAGTGCGAGCATGTTGAAGATCTGTACCTGAAGATTGCCTGCTTGTATAATTCTGCGGTAATGCTCACTCGCATATATACATATATATATATATAATATATATGTATATATATTTATTTATATTTATAGAATCCTGCAAGACTACATATGTCTACAATAGCATGGCCACAGCATAATGACCCTTCTGCAGGAGGCCTTCTGCAATGATCCGCTCTAATCTTTCGCTGTTGTACATTTCCCCGGCAATGCTTATTATTCATCTTAATTTGACACGTGATCGTTTACTTGTAATTATCCTTTTGTTACGACAACATCCACAACAACAAGCTCCCCACACCGGCATTTCTCCAGGATAACCGGAACTTTCTTGTGGCGAAAAGCGTCTCAGATAAACTGCTCGAGTGCGGTCAGAGAGGTCCAGCTCGCTCTGCTCAGGCCTGGAGCGAAGGAGGCTGGTGAATATATTGTCATCGCACGCACTCCATCATGTTAGCGATTGTGCATTGTGATAGAAACAAACGTGCCTGGAGGGGAGAGCACTGCTTTCTCCCCCGTCTGAGTTTGAGTAAATGTACACATTTGTATAATGACAAAAAGAGATCAGGACTAAAAATAGCATGAAGGACCAAACACACGTTCCTCTTCTACGGCGGTTCTCTGGCGTTACGTATGACAGCCATGGCCTCGGCCCAGGTGGAGAACACCATGGCAACAAGAACTTAAGGCTCTTCACTAAGGAGAAAACATTTTGAATACAGATATTCTCAAAACTTTCGAGGCCAACGCCAGCTTAAGATATTTAGCAAAAAGATAGCGTGTTGGTTAAGTATTAAAGGTTAGACAAAGGACCTGGTCGGATCAGCGCGGGCATCAGGGAGGTTCTCCACCGCTACGTGGCCCGGGCGTTGGCCCGCTGGAGCGCCGTGTTGTCATTGGTGCCATGTTCAAAACCCCAGCTTTTGCACAAAGGAACCGCGGCAGCCTGAGACATTGGCTTCTTTCCTATTCTCACACCTCATCAGAATCAGAATGTGATGCTCGCCGACTCATTGTGTTGGCATGTTTGTGCGAGGCAGAAATACCGTATACAAAGTTCAGCTGCAGGGGAGTTACTGAAGGTGGAACACATTCTGAATATCTCACACGCAACTTAATCATTAATCGTATGGACGTTCCTTCACAATCGTACATTTTTAAAGTACATACATTGTTGTTTCAGTCACTATTTAATCTATTATGCCTCCTACGCATTGGTTGCCTGTATGGTCAAAAGTATCTCAACGTAGAGAATGACCCTGCGTTGTCTGCACAAATTACAATAAAACACTTTGATTTGGCCTCCCCCCCCCCCGCCCCTCTTCTGCACATCCAGGACCGTGAGATGAATCAGGAGCCACTCAGCGACTTTATTATTCCTCGTTGGATGTTAATTCCTCTCTCTACCGCCATCCCACAAGGTGCACTCAATCTGCCGTACTGTAAGTGCGCCCTTCTACTCTCCCAGGCTCTGTAGCACAGCGGCGTTGTGAACCAGGGGCCCGGGCTACACGTGTCAACTATAGAAGTATAAATCCAGGGACCCCTTCATAAACAAACCCCAACAGGCAGCTCAATGGTCAATCACTACGGCCCGGGCAATAACTGTCAGCGGGGCCTGCAGCGTGGTGCGCGGCGTCGAATCCGATCATAACGCCGATCGTTGGAAGCTACCTCGAACTAATGCCGCACATTCCTATAAACGCCGTACAGTGCGGTAATCACACGACGGGGAACAACGATCACAACGTCTGGGAAATCCATAGGCTGACGGCTATAAGTGGTCGTTTACCCCCTCACACGTTCGCTTGCGAACAGGGTTCGCCACGGGAAGGTGTGAGACGCTAAATCGAGCCCACGACCGATCTGAAGCACTCCACACCTGGAGGTGGGAGGAGGGGAGCGGGCGTGCAGGTGCGCCCAGCGGTAAGGTGAGAACGGGCTGGTAGAGCAGGAATATTAATTGGATGAAGCGATAGATATGCATGCACATTTAAATCAGGCGCAGACGAGGTTGTGAATTGTATCGCGGTTCCGGTCTACTGCAACACAATCTCCCTTCTCTAACTTCCTCTGTGAGCGCCACTGAGCAGAGAAGAACAACAACAACAAAGTTTACTTCTCATTGGTCACGACCGTATAAGCTACAGCGTCTCCTTCCTGTGCTTGCTGAACTAAACACCAACTCTCCAGAGAAGGCTTGGTTTCAATATTCTATTTATTCCACTGTAACAGAATGCTGGCGTGACGTAGAGGTGAGTAAACCTCCGTCTACTCCAGGGGTGGTGGAGGTGTCAAAATGAGGGGCCAATTCTGCCACCAAGAACCCCCCCCCCCCCCCCCCCCCAACCCCTCTGACGCACTTATTGTATTTTTTACGTCCCGGCACTTAATGAATGCACTTATTGTATGTTGTATTTCATGCCACTTAATGTGCACACTTATTGCATGTTGTACGTTCTTGCCCTTCAAAATAGTACTTAGCATTGTGTAGCATCTTATCCTAGCTATCTCTGTTGTCTACGGGGAATGGGTTCTCCTAGCGATTGTTGGAGCTTGGCACCAACTAACATTCTGACAAATGTACTTATTGTAAGTCGCTTTGGATAAAAGCTTCTGCTAAATGCCCTAACTGTGAATGTAAATGTAGAACGCAGCAAGCCAACAGTGGATCGAACCCCATCACCACCATCCCCCACGGTGGAGGGAAAAGAGAACGCTTCCATGTTCAGTTCAGACATAACACATCTTTTTATAACTGCGGAGATTGTAACAAATTGGATTTTGGAATAGCGCATTATAAGCGATGACCAGATATTGTCTTGTGAAAGCAGGGACGGCTGTGGGTTATGAGGTTTACTGGGGGCATTTTGTTACAACATTCAGGAATCCAACGTCCATATTTGTATGGGTTAGGGATGGCAGGGGTTTATTCCCTGCAAAGTGGTCCGCAGCCACCCCTACCCTTATGTATCACAACAAGGAAAATAAATTGTCAATTAACTCATGAGCACAATCGCAGTCCCCCCGTCCTTGGGGGTCCTCTGACACCACAGAAAGGACCGCGAGCACGACAGCCAAACACCGACCCCATCACCCCCACCACCCCCACCACCCTCTCCCTCACGGCGACTCTCCCGGTGGCTCCTTTACAGCCCTCCTCCCAAGCGGTCCTCACCCCTCCCGGGCTGCAGAGGCTTCTCTCCTCTCTCCTTTATTTATATATTAACCTTAGTGGAACCAGCAGACATTTATCAAGACTGCTGGGTCATGAACAGGTGCAGGCACGGATCGATACAACCCAATTAGGAGCCTGGCATTACTCAAATCAAGGACCTTGCCGGCTCCTGAGGCAGAGAGCGCTGGACAATGCATTAACGCAGAGCCCCGTTGCGCCACAGACAACAGTATCCGAGAGTATGACAGCACCTCCTCCCCGGGTGCCAGAGTAGCAGGGGCTCTTCATTGTTAAGGACCCCACACAATCAATTCCTATCTAAAGCCAGTGGTCAATCACTCCCACAGCCACACAAGAGGACCTGGAGATTAGTGCCGCGAGAGGATACACGATGGACCAAAGCCCTTGTTGTCCGGGTCCTCTCTCCCCTCTCCCCTCTCTCCTCTCCCTCCCTTCCCCTCACCCCTCTTCTCCTCTTCCCTTCTCCTCTCCCCTCCCTTCTGTCCATACTCTTCTCTCCTCTCTCCTCCTCTCCCCTCTCTTCTCTCTCCTCTCCCCTCTCTCCTCTCCCCTCTCTCCTTCCTCTCCTCCCCCCCCTCTCCCCTCTAATTCCACTGACACCCCAGCACGGTAAACAACCGGCCAAACCCAAATCCTGACAAGACTACATGGCTCTGCTTTATAACCCTGGCTGATGCTGGACTCTGCCCAGATCCCTGATATAATCAACAGATAGATATTCAGGAAACCCGCAGATTTGAACATTGGCAACGATTTACCAGAGAGGATATTCAAGGCTCACTACATTCAGCTAACCCGGGGAAGATTGTTAAATTGTCTGCACATTTTGCTGTTTTTTGTACAAACCGCTTACTGGGCGAGACAGTGTAAATATCCTAAGTGGTGAATATTGGCATATTTGTCACTACGATGCACCGAGCAAGTTTCAGAACATGACTGATTTCACAACTCTTATTGGCAAGTGCACACGGTGCAGAAACAGCATTAAACAAAAAGGCCTGGCCGTCACTGCTGCTGGCTGCCTCCTTTTGTGGGCGAGCGCCACCACCGTACAGCCAGCGAGCTTCAGAACGTGCTGCTTTATTAAACCAAAACCCACTTTCATCGAGGACATCCTTGGAGTGCTGTTGCAGGCAACTTGTTCTCCGTTTTACTTCACAAGGAGAGCAAATTATTAAACCTCTGCAGACCTCCATAGCAGAAGGCCAGACCACAAAGACTTGCTATATTCTCCGGTTATATCAGAGTAGGGAGGGGAGGGGGGGGGTAATACTGCATTGTACCGTAGATACTCACATGCCATGTCTTTCTAGTCAGGACTGCATTTTTTCATGATATTAAAAGGACAATACCGGTCGGGTTTATCAAACCACCGTTGTCGTATCTCCTGGCTTCACTAAAACATCCATTACCGATGTAATTTCGCAAAATTGCTTCCTTGTACTGAAACTGCCGAAGAGCTTTTGCGTGTGCTTGCCTGCCACCCATGTAATGGCAACACAGCACTTTGGTCTTTTTGATGAGACATTTTATAAAGTGCTCGAACGGTGATTCACTGGGGATTTGTCCACAAACTCCAAACTGACCGACGCAAACTGAGACCGAAGAGGAATACTGGCATAGTTTAACTTGTGGTGGACACACAAACGCCAAAACACTCAGAGTCTCTACAGGGAAGTCATTTTGACTTATTCTTCATAATGACTTTCGTGACCAATGTTTTCCTGATGCCTGGAAACATGTTCCGATGGCTTGATCACCCAAGACCAGTATTGTCCGTCTAAGATGAGCTTTGGTCCGGTCATGTTAAGAGAGAGACATGTGTCTGAACTATCTTTAGGTCTGCATGCTGCCCGGGTCTGACCCAGTCCCCCATGGCTGTATTATGCCGTAGTGCCTCTTTCCAAATGCTCTTGTGGAAGAAAAACACAGAACGGAATACAACTATTGATTTTCCTTTTCCTTTTATTCCTGCTTACAAGTATTGGATGTCTCTTTCGCAAAAATATCATGGGCTGATAAATTGGAAAAAGTTTATATTCTGTCGGTTGAGAGACCTATTTGGCTCTCCGTGGAAACAAATCAACAGAGCAGGAGCCAGCCAATGGGGGCTGAGCATTTCCTGCTGATCAAAGTGTATTTCCATCAGGAGGTGACATGGTGTGATGGGGGGCTTGACGCCACCGGGCCCCGGTCTGGCCGCCAGGACCACCAGTCTAATTCACAACCTGGAACCTAAAGGCAGATAACAGTGCAGATCTGACAATGGGAGCATTCCCCCGATCCCTCATCAAGAACAACTCTTTCAATCTCCCCGCTCTGACGGCTGGATGGGCGAGGAGGGAGAGGAGGGTGGGGGGAAACCGCACGAGCTTCCTGTTATTAATGTTTTTTTCAAGTTTGGAACACTTTGAGATCTCAACTTTCCACCATACGCAGAATCTAAAATAAGAAAAGCACTTAGAAAATATCCAAAGATTATATATATCCTTTTTTATCCATAATGAATAAGCAACATGACTCCTACATGTTTGTCTTTTAATAAATCCGTCACTTTCCTGAGCCCCATGACACCAAAGGTCTAACTAATTATGTCTTTGTATTCAATGTTCTTACTGCGACCACACAATATCTTCATGTGATTTTCAAATGATTTCATATTGGCCGCAGGGTTGCGTTTCCTCTCTATTGAAACGTGATATCCATGCTTAGTGCTCTCCTGGCCTCTCTAAAAATAGGCCTTAATGTTTCTGTGTCTGTCAGAGCGGCGGCCGTTACTTAATAATTACTGACAGGGCGGTGAGAGGCCACAGCCTCATAAACAGGAATATGTTTGCGTCAGCCGAGCGGATTACAGCCACAACACAGAAGCGTCTCTCAAGGACAGAATCATTCATATCAACGGTTTTGATGGATTTATCTGGAGATGTTATTGTTCGGCAAGTTTTTACTTAAATTCAGACTTTTGCCTTCACTCCTTTGTCCTTCGATGGAATAAATTACACGTGTACGTGATACTACTTTATAAAGACTTGAGGCTTATTGTATTTAAAAAAAAAAGTAAATCGTCCACTTAATAAGAATATGGTAATGCTCAATCTATCGTCATCCTCAAACCAATGCCCCAGCGAGAAAAGACCCCAGGTTGGTCTGTGTTGATGTTTTCGGCCGTGGGTGCGTGTGAGTCTGATGACCTGAGGTTGACCCCCTACTGTGTGGGTTCAGACCGTGAATCACATCCCGGCCGCGGCAGTAGCGTCGGTGTCTGGCCCGACGTGCCGAAGATGATTGTCTCTCGGTGAAACAGCCACTGGACTCCTCTTAGAACCCGTCTGACAGCCCCGGCCTCGTTCCTTGTCAAAACCGTCTTAGAACATCAGCGCCCCCCCCCCCCCCCCCCCCCCCCATACACAAACACAGCCGCTCTGAGCGCTAAACCTGTCCCATGATTACATGAGCAGAGTTGTCACATCTCTGCGTGGTTGTCCCGGTGACACGGAGCACACTGACATGATGTGTTGACCTCACCCTTACACAAATCCAACGTCGGCCCACAGACTTTTTGGAACGCTCTGAAATAGATAGCCGTCTGAAAGGAAATATTAGTTTACTAGTGTCAAGCGGCTCATCCGTAGCAGCAGGCGCTGATGTGTGTCTGCTCGGTGAGTCCCAGCTGGCTGTGCTGACATCTCCTCCAGGGCCGACAGATGTGATCCGCAGACAAGTGGGGTCAAGCAGTCGAGGGGTCCGTTCGCACGCAGGGAGAGGAGGAAGACGCGCTGACGCATAACTGCTTGCAGCCTAACTCATGTGAGGTTTGAGAGGATTCAGACACATGTGGGTGAAGAGGATTATCTCTGAAGTTGTTGTTATTGATTCCGAGAAAGACTGAACTACTACCACTCAACACGAGCCACTGAAGAGTTACTACTCAAGAGACTGGGATAATAGGTTTGTGAGGTGTTCCCCTTCATGGGTAATACTCAAATGTTTAACACCTCAAATGAAAACCGCCAGCAGGCTTCAGGTGTATCCCACGCGGCTTCATGATCGGTAACGTCCATATCGTTAAGTATCGGCTCTGGTGATCACAGCGGCTCGCTGATAGGAGTCAGTAGACCGCAGGCGCCAGCAGGGGCTTCTCACACTGTCAGCAGGGTGCCAGAGTCCGGAGCCGCCCATCGCCTGCCTCCCCTGACCGGTCATTTATTAACGAGCGCTGCCAAGACGGCGATGTCATCCTCCCCTCGGTAGGTTTTCTTGCAGGAAATCAATGTGTCATTTCTGCTGCCAATAATTCCCTGCGCAGTACAACGTTTTATTTCCCAGAGTGCTCCGTGTCAGAGCTCTGGTACTGTGTGCCGAGTGAGCGAGACAAAGCCCAGGGAAGCGTCGGGGAGGCTTCAGGAAGTGCTCCCTGCGCGTTCTGCTGATCCTCATTGTTTACACGCCAGCGCTGGAGGATCACGGGGAAGGGGTGTCAGAGTAAACGCACCGTCGCTTCCACTGCAGACCCCGTACACAGTGACAAGATGGACGGTCCCTGGCATACACACGGCCCCCCAACAGATTACTGGCTGACATTAGACAACTTTGAGGATTTCGTGGCTAAATTACTTTTTTTGTCAGGAGAGCCTGTTGAAATGGAAGAGGGCCCGGGATTGAGGAGAAATGATTTATAGCGAGACGAAGGGGAGCTTTTCGCTTCCTTTGATTGAACACAACTGTAGCAGCGGAATGCCTTAAGTGCGATAAGGCTAAGCCCGCGTTTCGTGTTGCTACTATAAAACATAAGAAAGGGTTGAAATGATTCCTTTGCATTCTGCTGTATGTCTGCAGAGGAAACAACCCACTTACTTCGAACCTCTTTGTTCCCATCCTCTTGTTATATAAATCGCATGCGTTAATAACCAATCAGAAACATCTTTGGCTGGAGGTTCTGGTCGTGATTGAGTGATTTGGGCTAGAGAGGAAAGGTTTTCTGTGGATGTTATACTCTGTTCACCTACAGTATTCGACATTTCTATTAAGTTGGAGTTTTTTTTGTCATGCATCATTAGAACAATAACAGCAGCAGGTCTGTTCCCCCATTTGGAGAAGATTTGAGAACAATAAAACCGAATCGTGAGGAGAACTCGACTGACACATCCGTGAAGCCCGGGGACACGAGAGAGCAATTCCTCCCCCCAGACTGTCACAAGTATCTGATTAGTAAACCTAAAATACCGCTGTTTTTTCGCCTTTGATTTCCCTGTACAACAATCTCTGTATCGCTCTGAGAAAATAAAATAAAAATGATATTGGTTGATTAAAAAAGGTTGAATCCCCTCAAATCTGAAATTCTGGTCTTATTATGGTTTTATGAGAATTCTGAGCATTTTTCCCGCGATGCAATAAAGGACCCAGTGTGGTTACTCTCAGGGTCTGTCCTGGAAGTGGTTGTTGCTGTGGAGAGTAACTTAAATCCCTGAATAGTGGCTGTGCTCCCTGGCTCGGCAGCGTCCAGCTGTGCTGCCATTAGACTCTCTTGGCTTCTCTGCTGGGGCTGGACCAACACTTACGTCGCACACCGTGCCAACACAGTAAACAAAGAGGATATTTAGCATCTCGGACTCCTTCCCGATAACTCTGTGTTCTTTATTGTTTAATTTCGACCGGTGCGTCCTATCGAGTCCCTTCAGAGCGTGAGAGCGGCGTCTAAAGACACGAACAATGGAGGAGGCTTCATCCCTGGTCATCGCTCTGGCTGAGCGGGAGCCAGACCCCAGATGGTAGACTTTGGCTATTTCGACTTGTGTAATACTGATAGACTGCACACAGATGTTAAACTAGCATTCGCCCTTTGTGGCCTTTTCCTCGAGCCAACCCCAAGACGGAAAGACGGAGAACAGCTCAATCCATCTCCACCGCGGAGGGCTCTTTGACTTCCAAGTAAATGGATTTTATTCTACAATAAAAATGTGAACCTCGGCCTATATATAAAAAGGCAACGAGATTCCAAAAAGTATTAGGTTAATACGGTTGGAAGAATAATGCTGCATTCACCATAAATGAACAATTGTCAATAGAGACAGCCATTGCCATTTCGCAAGAGATTCTGAGGTTTCAGCCAGAGCTGTGTGACTGCCAAGGGCGAGCAGTATTTGCAGCAGTTGGTGCATTAACATCTGCAAGGCAGAAACCTCTGCCAGACCCATCTAGCGGCAGCAGCGCGACTGGAGATCTGCCGAGCGAGATAAGGAACGTATTTTCTCTCTCCCTTCTTAAACTCTGTGGCGCCGTTTACCAGCGAGAGGGAGAGATTGATGTCCGCAGGTAATACCACAAAACTAGGACACACTACCCAGCGGCCACAGTGTGTTTAAACATCAGATTGAGTGCAGGGTTTATCCTCTCGTGCTACACACTGCGCCGCCGACCGACCTGCGACCGCCTGAATCTTCCTCCTTCTTCACTGGCCTACATTTCACCTGAGGTTTCGGGTTAGGCTGGCCAACGGTACGTTGATATTGGAACTTCATTGTCATCTGCTCAAAGGGAACATATTGTACCACCAGGTGTGAGTGTGATTACATCTAGGTGGACACGCCCACACGTGACGTCAGATGAGGCCAATTTACAAGCAGCTTTTAACGGCTAATCACACTCACACCTGGGGGTATAATATGTCCCCTTTTAAGAAGACTTATAGCTAATTACATAGCTATAAGTTCTCATAGGTTGAATGGTAAGATTCAATTCATACATGCCAGATGAGTACAAACAGTGAAACATGTAACATGACGCGTCGTCACTCTCAGAGAAGAGTGACAATTCCATTCAGGAGCAACGCACTGGGACTAGACGCACGTCACTGGCAAATAGATCAGCGTCTGAGGTTTCTTCAGTGATGAAATATGAAGTACACATGTACGGATTTAGAAACCCAAGGTCTATCTTGGCCGCAGCTTGTGTGCTGAAGAGTGACGGACTGGAGCAAACAAGTGATACTCAGAGTTATATCAGCACTGGGAGCAGAATTAATTAGAGTAGTTTAAAGCAACGCTCCAACTTGTCACTGATGTGGATGTTAACACGTGATTAGTGGCTTTCTCAATGTAGAAATTTGTTGAACAGGGTATTATGCTGATTAGCAACACATGTGTGAATGGCATTGCCGACTTCTGCATTCCATCCGCATCTTCTGTTGTTATGTAAGCCTGACAGTCAGCAAAGTGCCCTGGCACAAAGGAACCTCCTCATCACCCCGGTCACAAAACAAATTGTTTTCCAGGGCTAATTCAAAAGGACATTAGCATAAATTGACAGCTGGGGTGTGCTGTGCCACATGCATACGTAAAAAGAAAACGAAGTTCATGCACAGGTCGCGCCGCGGCCCCGTGGAGATGGGAGGCGTAGTTAACTCAGAGGTCGATCCCAAGGAGCGGACCCCCGTTGGTTTGAATGCCAACCACGGGCTGCAGCCTCAGCAACGCGCCTCACAAAGGACTTTGGCTTTTTTCGCCTGTCTGCCAGCAAAATTGCACACGGTCCCTTGGGACCTAACACCAACTCAGACAGAATCCCCCCTCCGCATATTTAATCACCCCCGTTTAAACGAGAGACCAAAATAACCACTGCCAGACTCGACCCCCACCGGCCACGTCCTGATCGCCACCAGGGGATGTGGGGGGGGGGGGGGGGGGGGGGGGGGGGACGACTGCTTCGCTCGCAGTGTAGTATGTCTGTTATGGTGTGTGGCGTCTGTGATAAGAAAAAATGAAAAATCGATATCTGGAGCGGGAGCTTCAGAGCGATGGGCCTACTGCCTCCGCCGCCGCACGCAGACACAAACTGCGTGGGCTCCAGCTAGCAGCCTCCGTATCGCTCCATCACACAGCCGCCGCTCACGCCCGTTTGGAGCCCGCCCTGCCACTCACAAGCCTCACAATTAGGGCCACTTCAAACAGTGGGGCAGAGCAGGAGCCGCAAGCCAAGGAGGAGCACGCCAGCTCAGCCCTGGTGGGCCTGCAGAGGGGTCCTTCAGATTGTGGTCGGTACACCCCCCCCATCCGCTTCCCATAATCCCTGGATCCATTATTTACAGTCAATGCCCGTACATCTCCCGACACAAAAGAGACACAGAAAAATACATTGGTAGGCTCAGAGCTGTGAGAGAAACGGGGGATCGACGGAGCGGCAGCAGCAGGTGGGGCCCATTGTCTGAGGCGCGCTGCCTCGCGTGCCCATGAGCAACCGGTCTGCTGTGGATTTAGACGGAGACACGACACCAACGCCGACGCTGCCAGACAGCATCTCTGCTCCTTTGTGCTCCGGGAACGGTCTGAGAAAGCCCATTTTAGGATGGCTGCTCGTGCTCGCTGCAAATCTCACACACACACACACACGCAAACATGAGAATCCACACACAAAGTGGAACACGTACACACAGAAACATACACATGCACACACACAGGACCACAGAGAAACGTGTGCACACAGGTGTCTTCAAGTTGAACTCATATATGACATGTTTCCAAGCAACATAAAGCCTGGAATACATTCGAATATTATTTTCTTAGGCAAAATTACATGAGGTGTTGCTTCATTGGTTATTGGCATGGTTTTCACAAGTGGCAATCACACCCCTCACCTCACCCTGCCAGTGCTAATGCCTTGCTCTAGCAATTTAATCTAAACATGGCCGCCATGGCTTTTTATAAGTCAGTGTGCTTTAAAGACACTGATGACACATTTTGGTGTAACCCAGAACTGTGCTGCACTTTAAGTTAATCGTGACGCATCCAATATTTGTCCCATGCTGCTTTCCCTTTGTGCTTCACCGCGGTATTTTATCACAGCGAGGGCGTCGCACGCCTAGAGTCCTCACATTGTTCACGACACGCGGGCTGCGTTAACACTTACTGTGCGGTGTGTGCACGTTTGCCTGCCTACCTGGCAGCCCCCAATCACGAAGCGTTTTATTTCTCACACAGGGCCTGGAACTTCAAAGTAAATAGAGGTTGCTGGAGCAATCGCGCCCTGATGACAGGCACAATGCGCATCTCTGAGTTCACGTGCTCTCTGGATGCTTCCAATTTATCTTTACTGTCAGGAGTAGAAAGGAGTGTGCGGGGGGAGTGGGGGAGAATAATGAGGTGAACTCTACTGTGAATGGCTCTAAACATCCGATTGAAGAACAAGAAATGACAGATCTGCGCGTGTACTGAACGTCAGGAACCGTTCAGCTGGTGATAACGGTTCTACTGATTTCACCCGAGAAGAAGGACACGTGGATGACGCGTCTGCTGCAAGTCACGGGCCTGCTGCCCTGAATAATTGATCAGCCTATAATCTACAGCCCGGCCTATATAGTAAGAACCTGCCTCACAATGAGACGCTCTGAAGGCAGGGTTTTCATTCGTCAGTTGTAGGAAACATTTTTAGCTGTGAGTTCAGTTCCCCCTGCTGGAAATCGGCTGTTCTCACAAACTCCTATTTCACGCAACGCCTGGATGATGTAGTCTTGTTTGGGCAAAAAACGTAGTTGTGAAGATTTATTTTACAATGGGCCTGATTTAGATTGATTGTATAGGGCTACTTATATCTACATTTACCAAACAATTATCCTGAAAATAAAGCAATAATTCATATATAAAAACATTAATGTAACTGCTTCACTGTGCTTATGGCCATCAGATGGAGAAATTTCAGATATCATTCGAACTTGACGACTCTAGAGCAATTATTGTGTTCTTGGCTGCATGTCGAAGCAAAAATTAAATATCACTAGAGGCAGTATGAACAAGCATATTCCATGAATAGCATTCACATACACATCCGAGACCCAACTCTACCGAGGTCATCTTAACCGCGCTTTGTTTTCAGTCCTTAGCTTTCAGGGAAGTAGGCGATATCAATTTGTTCAGTGAATCATCTTCATCTCAGATTTAAATTCTAAGTTTGAACCCTTAATAGTCGCACTGACCAGTCTAGAACTTTATGCTCTTAAAGACAAATTATCCAGTAGTTGGAGTAATGTTTCACTTTCGATTATTTACGTAAACATGAATTTTTCTAAAGCCAATTACAGCCTAGGTTTACATTCAGTAAATTTGCCAAGAACTGTGAACAATAATCTCGCTTCACAAAATCAGTTAAAAAAAGTACGTACAAATTCCAAGATACAAAGGCCGAGTAGGCTATTAAAATAAACCGATTGAAGCACACACGGGTGCGTCACAATATACAAGGCAACAAAGTGGGCAACATTGATAAACACAACCATGAAACGAAACAAGTTTGAGTGTATTTTACAAACTTTATTTAAATTGTCATTTTTCTTATAGCTTTGACCGTTGCACAAGTAACAAACAATTAAATTACAATACATTTTTTTTATTAAACCAACAAGTCAAACGTAATGCGCAATGAGGACAGCAGTTCAGTTCTTGTGAGTTCCGAGGTTAGGGAGGACGAAGGAAGCAGCTACGTTCCCCAAGTCCTCAACAGGCCGGGACAAGTGCAATACCATCCCAAACAGAGCATTGTCACCTCTCCCAACCTGCACAGAAAAGGGATGGCTTCGACCAGACTTTTATCAGTGCCATGATCAGTTTTGCATGGATTTGCACAGCGTGTGTTTTCAAAAGCTGAAAGCAAACCAGCAAAACTAACCAGAGACCCTTGTCCACAGAGCGCAGTCCTAAGCTCCACCACGCGACGATGTACGCCTCTAGAAGTACTTTAAGTGCTCACACTGCAGTAGAAATACATACAACTACCTGCACTATAAGCACTTTAATACTGCTGGAACCAACGCATGCTTCCAGTGTCCTGCAGCAGCAACAGGTGGCCACATCAGCCATCCTAGTCATCATAAACATCAGCCAGATGACCCTTGATTTTGCAGAGACACAGTACACCGTCAGTTTTGCATAGATTTGCACAACTCAATTTTCTTGCAGAGCAACTACGCAAAACTGGCAGTGAACCGTTTTAGACCACGAAGACTTGAGTGAGCGCACCGCAGATGAGAGTTCTAGCTCCTTATGCCAGAAGGAGCACTTAGGGCAGTAGGTGCTAGTCTACTTCACTATCTGCACTAGATGCACCTTAGCATAAGCACCAGTCGCAAGCACCTGCTCGTGATGGGTGTATTGGAACTTCACCAGTGTCACGACAGTGCTGAAAGTGCCTTCACTGCAGTAGATATTGTAAGACTACCTGCACTGTAAGCACTTTGACACTGCCGTGACTCAACGGTTCAGGAGGTGTTTGGGACCAATTTCGATGCCATCATTTCCACACAGTATTGCCAAGGGAACTTGTAGTCTTTGCATCGGCGACCTGTGGGGGTTTAGAGAAAAAAAACTTTAGACAACATAGGAAAACAATGCATTTGAATCAGCACGTCAAAATCAGATGAAACATTGGAGGGATTGGATGAGTATGTGTTGTGGAGCGATGGAAATAGACGCTCGTCCATTTAGAAGTAAAGTAGCGCAACCTCAGTGTATGCTATATAAACACACACCGACTAATCCCAAACGTGGTAGTGTGTATTTCAGTGATAATCTATTCGGTGGGATGAGATGAAGTACCAGTAAACAAGTTGTGTTTCACACACTGGGAGCCGCTCGACCATCCACCCCTCCCCCACACACACACACCAACATGGCGCCATGGAGTCCGCATTTTCGCCTTTACGTTTTTTAATAAATACTCGCGTCTTGTTCATGAACACGATGGGGTAATTCAGGGGGGGAAACACTCAGTGTACTTTACGGTGTTTATCAGACGTTTCCGAGACGGCCAGAGCCCCGGGCGGGTTGATAGTACCAACTACTAAGTTGACACAAGAATCCCACACATGAAAACACGGCAACACACCAGCATGTGCTAGCCTAGCCACCGCGGCTAACCACCAAGTAAACGTTGACAGAAACAACACGTTATACAGGTGGAAATATGTTTATAAGTTTATACGGCCGGGTTAGAACTTGTTTGGGAGAGGGGTAGTGCCTATCAACGTTTGGCGGAATTAAAACTTGAATATTACATGCGCCCAACCAGTCCCATCTACTGGTCGAGTTGAGAGTAGCTCGACGGTTAGCCACCACAGAGCTACCATCAAACTTAAAACCAACGTCTTTACAAAACAACGTTCTCCCCCGACAGCACCGCACGGGCCATCCGCGGTTTGATTAAGATATCGAGACGTTTTAACAAAACGGTGTGGAGTTAAAGTGAGGGAGATTCGCGCCCATGCACGCGAGGTAGCATTATTAGCAGCACTGGCTAACAGCCTGCGGGTGACGGAAGGCGCGCGGCCTGCTGCAGACCCATGTGCTGCTGCTTTGTTCTAGGGGCACTTTTTTAAACACATGGAGCCGAACACACGCTACAGCCCGTGGGTTAGCTTATTATTCCGTCGGGTCGCCATCAATTCGTGTTCGTAATGTTACAACGTCCCCATCCCGAAAGTGAGTGAGCGCGTGGCGCGGCGGGTTTAAGGCGCACGGGGCGGCATCGGCGCTGCACGCTTTTCAAATCTCCCTCATTCTGCAGCCATGGAGGAGCGGCGGACCACGCGTCCCCCCCCCTCCCCCGCACAACACTGTTACCAAACGCACTAAACTCGCACCGTCACGTCGCTTTGTGCGAATATAAACCCGCTGTGGCTGATTCAGTTAAGGGTTACATGCCGCGAGGGCTACTTTCCAGCGCACAACCCCAACACAATAACAGAAAACCAACAACAGGTTTCCTCTTCCATAACACGCGCGCAGTTAAGACACCAGTCTCACCAGCAAAAAAAAAAAAAAATCCACCATCTTCCACTCACTTGTCCCGACTTACCGTGCGGTACTCACTGTACTGTGTGGCCGGTCCGTCAGTGTGTGGAACCGGGAGGAGATACGGGAACCATGCATGTAGGCAGCGTGCCTGGCGTGTAGTCCCGGAGCATGTGACGGGGGTTGCAGGTCGTAGTAAGACGCGGCCCGGAGGAGACCATGTGGTGAGTGAAGGGCGGCTCCCTGGGAGCCAGGCTAAACCCCACTGCCTCATTTGCATAATACAACTACTACTACTTCCGATCGCTTAGGCGTGGAGTTTGGAGAGGAATATTTATAGATTACATCCCTGGGTGTAAATATAGATCAGTGCGTTGGGAATGGAATGAAGGAGTTAAACGCTGGTTGAGTTGTGGGATGCTTTTAAAAATAATAAAAGACATGCCACATTAAACAACTCGGGGGTAATTAAAAGTCAATGCCACCCGAAAGTTTGATGGGCACGATTTATGGCGTGGGAATTCAACATATTTTGAGAGCATCCTTTGCTTTGTGTTTTATTTTAATCTAGGTTGTCGTTTTCCATTTCAACTGTATTGAAATGTGTAGTTGGCACATGCAGAATTGTAGAAATCCAGTTTTGGTTTTGTTTTGACTACATGCTAAAAAAAAATCCCCCCAAAAAAATTAATGCCCATAATGTATCACGATAAAAATCTATCGTTAATAGTACGTTAAAATAGGTTGAAACGATGTGTTGTTTTTGGCGGGCAGTAGGCCTAGTCGATTCGATTAAAAAAACGAAATGGTCTGTCAACAAACTTTATTTCGGATTTGCTCCAGAACCATGGCATTTAATTCAGTTAATTTCAAGTAGATACATATTGTCAATAATATCCCAAATGTTGAAATCACAAGTGAAACAGGGATTGTGAGCCACTTGTAAACATGTATGTGTGGCTCCTCCCCTGAAGAGGCCGTGCGGCTCCGTGGAGGAGCGCGAGGGGGTTGTGCTGCTGGCCGCCATGTAGGTCAGCCTCGTTCACCTCTCCCCTCTGGAGCTATTCATATGGAAAACATCGACATCACCGACCCCACAAAGAGTAGAAGAGGATATATATATATATATATATATATATATATATATATATATATATATATATATATATATATATATATATATATATATATATATATATATAAATGTATATGTATGACAGAGTCAGGAAGGAATATATATATATATATTGATAATAAATATATTGATGTATATACAAACTTTATATTTATTATATATGTATATATATATATATATATATATATATATATATATATATATATATATATATATATATATATATATATATATATATATATATAAAGTGATTTTCAAATGACAAAACAGAGTACAAAAATTGATATTCTGCTTACTGCTTACTGCTGTATTCATGCGGTTAGTTGGGCTAGTTGTCTCGTGTTTTTCACCTTTGCTTGGTAGCTCAGTAGCCAGCGTGCTGATAAGGTTGGTTTGGACAGGGGCTTCTGAATATGTGTTTTCCTTGGATTTTGGCACAAGGGATTATAACATCTGATCCTGTGTGTTAAGGAAATATATATAAATATATATGATTTTCAAATAACGAACAGAGTACAAAAAATCGAAGAAACTACAGATAAACAAATATGGACCTAAAATAATTGACAACAAAAACCATATCGTATGGGAGAACGAGATAGGGGGAGAGAGAGAGAGAGAGAGAGAGAGAGAGAGAGAGAGGGAGAGAGAGAGAGAGAGAGAGAGAGGGAGGGAGGGAGAGAGAGAGAGAGGGAGGGAGGGAGGGAGAGAGAGAGAGAGGGAGAGAGAGACGGAGAGGGAGGGAGAGAGAGAGCGAGAGCGAGAGAGAGAGAGAGAGAGAGAGCGAGAGAGAGCGAGAGAGAGCGAGAGAGAGAGCGAGAGAGAGAGAGCGAGAGAGAGAGAGAGAGAGAGAGCGAGAGAGAGAGAGTTAGGGTCAGAGAGCGAGAGGGAGAGACAGAGAGCGTGCCCAGCGGCATCTTGAAAAATTTTTTTTTAGAAAAATAAAGAATCCTAAAAAATAAATGAAGTGCATTATCTTATCAGAATCTGAATTTCTTTTATTACATTCTTATTGTACAAATACACAAATATAATTATTGTGCTTGGTACCTCACCAAACATAGCAGCAACAATACAATATAAAGTAAATAGATATATCCCCATACACATATTCCAGGTGCTATAGGTCGACCGCTCTGTGCCTCCTGCCTCTGGGATATGATAAGGCAGCATTATCTTAATAAGAGGATGACCTCAGTGGAGCAGCAGCTGAACCCACTGTTTTCCTGTATACTTTATTATCATATTCCTCTCCAGTCAAACTTTGGTGTGCGCTTCAAAACCTTGACTTTGAATTCATGAATTAATTTACTGATCAGCGTTTCTCCTATGTCTTCCTTCTTCCCCTGAAGAGTCTTCGGCGATAGTTCACAACACAAGCCCGTGGCGTTCCATCCTGACGTCTGACGTGGGCCTCAGAGCGGAATTTCTCCAGGCTCCACGGTTCACCGTGAAGTCCGTCACCGGCCTGACGCAAGCGTGATCCGATACCCTCGCAGTAAACCCGGGCATGCCTGGGCCTCCCTTCTCCCTTCCCCATCACAACCCCAGCAGCACGAGGCAGAAGGGGGAGAGTGCATCTCTGCTGTTATCTCGAGTGTCATAGGATAATAGTTTGTCAACCACGGAGGCTGAGGGCAGGCAGGGGAAAAGAAGGATGGAAGAAATAGCTTTAGCCTCATTAGCTGCTCTCGCTGGCACGCCAGAGTGAGATGTGTGGGTGAGAGACTCGAGCCGGCGGCGGGGAAACATGAATTCTGATCTTGACAGTTCATACAGCGGTCGTGTTTGCAGCAGGCATGGGACATGACGTGAGATCTGAGGAGACACAGGGACGGGGCATGAGATGGGGATTTGAAAAGCTGATGTTTACTGTTCATTATAGGAATCTGATCCCAGGCTCCCGTGGAGACTGAGTTAAGTGTGCTGGGGGCCACTTGGGCCTGTTGTGTGCAGCGGCTACATGCCTTTACTTAAAGGATACAGAGACAGTTACCTGAGGTTAACACACAAACGTGTTTGGAGAATGTGAAAAGGTTTTTTTACGCTCTATTCCAAAGTAACAGCACTAGTACCACATTTGAAACAATGCAAAACCAACCTTCTGTTTTTCCACTGAC
Source organism: Gadus chalcogrammus (assembly GCF_026213295.1). Classification (NCBI taxonomy): domain Eukaryota; kingdom Metazoa; phylum Chordata; class Actinopteri; order Gadiformes; family Gadidae; genus Gadus; species Gadus chalcogrammus. Next base: position 1,475,119 of record NC_079431.1, read on the forward strand.
TCTTGTGTTGAGCTTTTTATTTGGCATCGATTTCTCCAGATGAGACGGTTTGACGAGCTGCCCTGCAGAGAGCAGCTCTCCTTATGGGTGCTCAGAGCCGGAGTGTCTTTAATACGTCCTCAAGCATGGCCGGCCCTCAGTCATCCGTGGCTAATGAACAGACGTCCCCCTCCCACCTGTCTCTCGGCGGCCATGCTCTGGTTCCTGCGGAGGAGTAGGAAGGAAACAAGGCCAGCCGTGGTCCACTCCTGAGCGAAACCAAAGTTTTTTACTTGACAAAATAACTCAACATCACACCGGTGGGAAGAACAATCACACTTTCCGGAGGTGTTTCATTATTTGTGCACTAAACATTATTCAGGCATGGCAAATAAAAATGTACACACCTTTATTCTCTCAGTGAAACATTCGAGCAGTAAGCGATATGGAAGATGGATTCAGTCTAGGTGAGCAGGGCAACACCCCCGCAGATTTGATACCACTGAGGCGTCCCAGAATGCACTCTGTTTTTGGGAGTGGAACCAACATACTGGGCTGCAGGGCCCTCAAGACCACAGCCAGAACTCACTGTCGACAGAAATCAATGGCAGGTCTCAGGAGGATTTATGAGCAGGGATGGGATTCCAGGCCAAACAACAAAGTAGGGAATCGAATTCATATCCATAAATAGTTCCAACAGATTGATAACGATAATTATGATAGATATGGATACAATATGGATACAACTGAAACCATCAAACACCCCCATTCACGCCTCACATTAAAGCTGGTCTAAAGGCTAACTCAGATGAAGGCCGTAGATTGCACGCTACCCCAACATACACCAAACACCCAAATATATATTTATAATATGATATAATATCACCCATTCCACCTGTTCCACATGACCCTAAACCGGACCTTAACCCCTGACCCTAACCTGGACCCTAACCCGGACGCTAACCCCTGACCCTCACCCGGACGTTAATCCCTAACCCTAACCCCTGACCCTGACCCAACAGCCAACCCCCGTTAACGTGTCGTCCCACTAGCCCGATGTGGGTGTTTTTTTGGGTGTTTCTTTGGCAGCGGATGCACCTTCACCCATCGATGCTGACATTCAGGCTAAAGATATTGGGGATGGAACCCAGGATCTACTGGAGGTCTACTGGAGTCGAGCGCCGCAACTCGCACTGCACTTCATAACCTGTCCTCAATGTGTGTCACAGTCTGCACCACCGCACCACTACGCACAGGCACACGCATACGCACACACGCACGCGCACGCACACGCACACACACACACACACGCGCACACACACACACACACACACACACACACACACACACACACACACACACACACTCGCACCCATCTTTGACCTGCTGCTCATGCTCAAAATGAAACAAACACTCACTAAATAACCCAAGGATTCGCTGCTGTAATTAGCGAAGATAAATGGAGAATAAATTGTCCGGTCATTTAAACTCCCCCACTTCTCATTCTCATCAACAGCTGGTGGCCGTGCACAACGAGTCCCTGAAAGATCTGATGGTTCGGGGCACATTTTCATGCGTCGTGCATGAAATCACTGGGAAACTGCAAAAATTGAGTTAATAGAATCGACCAATTAAATAAGTCATTCGTTCATTAATCACCGCCCTCCGGTTAGCCTGTATGTATTCAATTAGGCACCTGTGTCCACCTGCGGTTCAGGTGAGGCAGCAGACAAACCCCTCTGTTATCATGAGCCGCACATTAGCTAATTAGTGGAGAGATGAGAGCCCCTGAGTCTCGCTCTCCCACTAAATGACTAACTATCGGTGGCTCCATTGTTTTTCACACATTATAATAGTCAACTGTAAACCCAAAAGATAATGGAATGAAACAAATAAAACAAGCCTTTCGAAAGGCAACAGTAAGTTCCAAATTAACGCATAAATAACAAGTTTATGCAGTCTTTATTAACCAGATCCCGGCCTGTGCCGTGTATTCACCTTGCTCACCTGTCTATACGCGCTGACCTGGGGTGCTCTTGCGAATATGTTCTGTAAGAGCAGCCGCCCCGACCCTACGTTCTCCGTCAGCAGGAGATGCATGCCGCGGTCCGACACCACCGTAGCATGAGGGAGGTCCGACGCCCCCTGACCCGCCTTGCCCTCTCTCCATAAAGGGAGGAGATGTATGCTGGCGTCCTGCTCGTTTCCCCTGCCCTAACCCTGCTGCTTCATCTGTCCTCCTAAACTCCATCTTCCGCGCCCACTGTGTATCTGCCTCCGCCGCTGATGACAAGAGGACCGAGCCATTAATTAATTTAACTTAATTAAAAATTAGATTTTGAACTTTTTTAATTTGTTTGTTTGAATTGCTCATCTTCGTTTGAATACGTTCATCATTTACCAACGAGAACAGATTAATTACACAATCGTAATATGAAACACTTTTTTTTTTCTGAAGAAACACATATATACATTATTTAATAGGCTTAACTATTCAATATAATATCAATGATTAATTATTAAGGCAGCAAAGGTTTTCCCTGTTTTATTCATGGCTCCCATCTTTTATGTATTGCTATTAGTCCTCAGACATTGTTTTATAATGGTGCCTAACGGACAGCAGAGGGCGCTGTCCACATTTGAAACAAAACGCTTCTAGCCAGGGTACAACTCCAAGAAAAGTCATTATTTTTCAGAAATGCAGGAACATTCCACTACTTAGGTTTCGATATCAATGCGTGGTCACTGTTCTCTGAAAAGCTCTGGCTTTGCTGCTAGAATAATCAGATAATACACAAAAATGCAATTTTAGCATTTTAAAAATTTTCGTCAGCGTAGCCTAGAAATGTTGAACTAATTTATTCATGCAACCAACTTGGGACGCTGCCGAGATAAATTAAAACACACACACACACACACACACACGCACACGCACACGCACACACACACACACACACACACACACACACACACACACACACACACACACCGCCGTATTGATAGATTAATTTAAATATACATGAGGTGTGTTGCACCTTGCCTGCTTAAATAAATCTGACAAAGCATCAAATTTCACATTTAGACACTTTCAAGTGTGCACGCCCTGCAGCTACAGATTTCACAGTGCTGGAATGTGCGGGCAGCATGCTTTGAAGTTCGGATGAGTCACTTTCTCATTAAGCGCCATTTTCTTTGGATCCAAACGTAACTCACAGGATTGTCTAACAAACCATGCAGGCGGAAAAATAACCCCCCCGCCCCCCTCCTCCCCCACCATGGTATGTGTGTGAACCCGTGGTTTGTGTGTGTGTGTGTGTGTGTGTGTGTGTGTGTGTGTGTGTGTGTGTGTGTGTGTGTGTGTGTGTGTGTGTGTGTGTGTGTGTGTGTGTGTGTGTGTGTGTGTGTGTGTGTGTGTGTGTGTGTGTGTGGATGGGGGAAGGCAAATAGGAGCACATCATGGCTGGGATATGTACAAAGAACATCTGCCTTACTCACATCGGTGCACAGGAGAGGAGGCCAGCCTCCTACTGTAGTCTGTAGTGAGCCACAGCCCCCCCGCCAAGCCTCCTCACACTGAGCACCTATACACCTCGCCAAGCCTCCTCCTTTAGTCTGACTCTGAGTCCCCCTATGCACCTCGCCAAGCCTCCTCCTGTAGTCTGACTCTGAGTCCCCCTATACACCTCGCCAAGCCTGCTCCTGTAGTCTGACTCTGAGTCCCCCTATACACCTCGCCAAGCCTCCTCCTGTAGTCTGACTCTGAGTCCCCCTATACACCTCGCCAAGCCTCCTCCTGTAGTCTGACTCTGAGTCCCCCTATGCACCTCGACCAGCCTGCTCCTAGGCTGACTCTGAGTCCCCCTATGCACCTCGACCAGCCTGCTCTGCCATCCACTCCCACCACAAGAGATGAATGGACGTGCAGAATGGAGCCTGACCCACATTCCTCCACCGAGTAGTCCAGGCTCACTCCAATTGTGTTTCTGTGAATTGCAGTATTGCTGTGGCTGGTGTTGTTTTTATTGGTTTTCAGAGTGTAAACACGGCTTCCTATCAGGGCTTTCGACACACAATGAAGATATCTAACATCTAAGATCAGGCTGTAATAAGTAATGTCTACAAGAAAAGGTGATAAGAAAGCAGACTGGCTGAGCTAGCCCCCTTAGTATCAACAAAATAAAGATTGTGGGAGAAAAGGCACTGATGAGGCTTAGAGAGATAGGGGGGGGGGGGGGGGATGTTTTCGACCAGTTAATGGAGGGCCCTCTCTGAATACTGCCCCAGTAATCCTCTTATTTGCATTTCAATTCTTTTTACTGGTTTCATCTTGCTTCCGCCGGAGGTAATCCAAACTCACAGCCTAAGCCTGCATAAACAGCTCTTAAGGTATCTCCGCCCCGAGATATTAGTGTCTGTCGCAGGAAACTCCTTTAATTGTTCTTATTATATGAAATGAAAAAGACAAGGCGTAGCGCAGAGCTAGCTGCTCTGGTCATCGTAGACGTGTCTCCAGCCCCGGTCGCCGACGACGACGGGGTAGCAGTAGATGGATGGAGAGAGGAGAAGCTGAACAATTAATATGCTAATGGCTACCTGGAGAGAGTTTGAGAAGGACTGATCCTGAAGGATAAGCTGCCCCCCCCCCCCCACACACACACACACACATATATGCAAAATCACACACATACGCACACACACACACACACACACATGCATACACACACATACATATGCACAAGCACACACACGCATAAGTGCAGACACATGCACACACCCACATGCACAACGAGCATAAACACAATAACGCATGCACACAAACACACACACATACAGCATCGGCACACAAACGCACACTACGCAGCACACACACACGCACAAACACTAAGTGATACACACACTACTACAAACACACACACACACACACACACACACACACACACACACACACACACACACACACACAAAAACACACACGGACACAAACACACACACATGTCCTCCGTCTCCCTGAGGGGGCATTCACTCATGTGTCAGGGTCCCCTTCGCCTCTAACATCCCACACGCACACACACACACACACACACACACACACACACACACACACACACACACACACACACACACACACACACACACACACACACACACACACACACACACACACAAACGTTGGAAAAACACACACACAAAAACACACACATATTCTCACACACCCACACACACAGACACACGCACACACACACACACACAAACATACACAGCAACGCACACAGCAACGCATACACACACACACACACACACACACACACACACACACACACACACACACACACACACACACACACACACACACACACACACACAAACACACACACACACACACAGCAACACATACACAAACACGCACAAACACACGCACACACGGCAACACACACACACACACACGTGCATGCGCACACACCCACACACACGCTGTGCTGTGGCCACGCTGTGCTGTGGCCACGCTGACGGCCGGGCTGACAGATGCTCTTCTGTATTCCGCCCTCATCCCGACCAGGAAGACCGTCATCAAGTCCTGGTCCCCTCACATGAAGCTCCTCTTCCTCAGCGCTGATCACCTTATCTCAGGCTCTCCCCCTATCTCCCCCCCTCCCTATCTCCCCCCACCTCCGCCCCCGTCCCCCCTGTCCCCCCCCTCCGCCCGTCCCCCATGAAGATAGATTAATCATTGTCTTCTCGTCTGTGGGCTTTATAGGGCAGTGGAAGCAGGGCGACTCAGTGACCACACACACGCACACACACGCACACACACACACACACACACACAACACACAACACACACACACACACACACACACACACACACACACACACACACACACACACACACACACAACACACAACACACACACACACACACACACACACACACACACACACAACACACAACACACACACGCACACACACACACACACACACAACACACAACACACACACACACACACACACACACACACACACACACACAGAACTGGACACGCAGACACACCCCCACACACACACTCACAAACACACTCATATAAACACAAAAAAAACACATACACAGACACACACACATACATACAAACACACACACACACACAAACAACTCGATGACTATGATTTCTCGTCACTACACTCCAGTAAACATGAGTGACAAAAACACGTGAATCTCATCGTTTGATGCCAAGACGAGCACAGAACAGAACAGCCATTTGCGTTGCTCAATTCTTCTGCGACAGTGTAGCGGTACAAGGCACACAGTGTATGATGTATCTACGCTACGCACTGGGTGCTGATTCCGCTCTCGTCGCCATGTAAGCAATACCAAGTGGCCCATGAAGCCGCGTCCTCCATCCAGGAGCCTGTCCCACCGACGGGACTGGAATAGCAACCAGCAGCAGCTGATTAAATAGTTGTTGATTATGCCGCTTCTTCCACAAAAAAACCCTAGGTGAATTTGCTTTAGTACAAAATGCAAATTGAAGACGTTACGCACACAGACACCGACACTGACAAACACACACATGCACGCGTGCGCGCGCACGCACAAATGCAAGTGCATGCACCCACACTCACTCATGCAGGCATGCACACGTATAACAAAAATACGTGCATGCACTCACACTCACCCAGACATTTGGACGCATACACACACACACACTCACTGACACCCCACACACGCACGTACGACACACACCCAACTCACTCATGCGCACACATACAGACACAAACACACACACAATCACACACACACACACACAAACCAGTGCGAAGACAAACACACACGCACACAAACAAACACACAAATTTGCATAAACACACAATCCATTCCACGGGCCTGATGTCTTCCTTAAGTTAAGAGGAGGAGGCTTGTCTAATCCAGAGCCATGGGGTTGTGTAACCCCCACTCCCGGTCCCTGTGATCTCAGCTCCACGGCAGCGCTGACGGGGGACGGGCCCAGCATTACTATGATCATTAATAAAGGATGCAGCACAGGCATGCCTCACCCATAGCTAGTGTACACAATGTGGTCTCTACATGCTGCTTTAGCATTTGCTGTTGTTGGGCTAATCTTCTCAGTGTCCTACATTGTATCCTATATTGTGTATATATATTTATTCATAGATATAAATATATATATACACAAACCTATATATATTTTTAGATATACACACACACAAACACATATATATATATATTCACCGAAACATATAGGCCTATATGTATATATATATATATATATATATATATATATATATATATTGGGGATGGAGTTCTTGGGAGACCAAAGCCCGTTTCCTAACACGGTCTCTAATCCGGAGCAGCTTTAAGAGCAGAGTGTGATGGGCCAACACATCCCGATCCTCCTGGAGTCGGAGACCACTCTCTCTGCGTTCGCCTGGCTTCCCTGTGATCCTCACCCCCCCCCCCCCCCCCACACACACACACACAGGGCCCCCACTACGGTGGGGACCCCCGCGGTGCCCTTTGGTTGGTTTGATCCATGCTGGGTTCTTGTGTTCATCGCGACAGGCAGAAGTCATGGATCAGGAACATGTCCACCGCCACGCAGGCCGGTCTGATGTGTTTGACAAATCACATTAACAGCATTGGGATTCAATTGAGGTCTGTCGTATTTAATCGGAGCTCGCAGCTCTTACAGGAACAAAGGGAAGCTGGCGGTGCCGCGGTTTGTTATTAATAAGTACATCCCTAATTTGAACGTTTTCTCGTTTCACGGCAAAACAAAGCTCTTGGTTAAATGGGGAGAAAAGCCTTTTCACATATTCCCAACATAGCCATGCTGCATAATTAGCATCTCATTGCATCGTTTGGGGATAAAAGATAATTTCCGACAGGATTGAGAAATCGACTTTGAAATGAGACACAAACTGCTTTTGTTGTGTCCTCTCTCAGCGTGATGAAAGAGAGAGGGAGCAGAACAGCCAGACCCTGCTAGTCAAACGATGAGTCACACGGTTGATGGATGTTAACAGGCTTTTCCAGAGGAGACCTGCATGCATTAACGCTTTTACTTGAACCATTAACGGATCTAAACTGACGTGCTTTAAAGCAGCGTCATTAGTAGGCAACTTTCATTAATGGTGACAGTGTTTTTTTTGCGAGAACTTCATAATATATTTATGATTTAATTCATGATTCCTCGTTCCACCCCTAAGCAAAGGTTCTTACACCATTAAATAATCTGTTGTTTATTTCACCGCCTTGTTATCCTTCTTAATATCGTGCCGGGTTAAGTCAACTTGAAGGAACCCGAAGAGTCTTCATTAAAATGTCGTTACCGTTTAATAAAAAAAGACCTGCAGGCTAAACTTCCACACTAAACTTCGCTCCGTACACGATTCGTTAACAAACATGAACGCTCAACAACCACAACAACGATAATGTTTGAAACAGGCCAGCTCTATTATTATTATAATATTGATTTTACTTTCCAAAGAGTTGCTGTTGGAAGGCCGAGGGCGGCGCTTGTGCTCACTGGGGCCAGGCTAGGAGCTGCACACAGAGATTCACTGAGCATTCTCTCTGTAGCTTCCAAGTCCTGACCTTTACATTTCCCATGCATCTATCGTTATAAAGTATATGATGTATAAAGGACTAAAAACCACCTTATAAACTGTTGTCAGGGTGCTGGGTGATTAATCCCCATAACGACAATGGAGCTGGGCACTTCTAATTATATTCCTCTCCCTGCTCTAACCCTCAAACCTGGGAGGGAGGGAGAGAGAGAGAGAGAGAGAGAGAGAGAGAGAGAGAGAGAGAGAGAGAGAGAGAGAGAGAGAGAGAGAGAGAGAGAGAGAGAGAGAGAGAGGGAGAGAGACAAAGAGACAGAGAGAGGGACAAAGAGAGAGAGAGATACAGAGAGAGAACGAGAACAAGAGACAGAAGATGAGGGAGAATGAGGGCGAGAGCAGGGGGGAGGGAGGCGGGCAGATAGGGGAGGATAAAGGGAGGAAGAGCAAGGGAGAGACCACCCTCCTCTCTGTAAGAATGAATGGATCTTGTCTAGATAATGCCCACATGAGAAACGCAGTAGCTTGGGAGGACGAAGACAGCCGACAGAATAGCAAAAAAGAAACATAAAATCCTTCCAATGTTCTGTGTTCCTTTCATAAATAATAGATGCACTTAACAGTGCGTTCCCATTGGCTTGGCCTGGCAGAGAGGGGGCACTGTTTGTGCCTGTGTGTGTGAGAGTGTGTTTGCTTATGTGTGTGTGTGTGTGTGTGTGTGTGTGTGTGTGTGTGTGTGTGTGTGTGTGTGTGTGTGTGTGTGTGTGTGTGTGTGTGTGTGTGTGTGTGTGTGTGTGTGTGTGAGTGTGTTTGCTTATGTGTGTGTGTGTGTGTGTGTGGTGTGTGTGTGTGTGTGTGTGTGTGTGTGTGTGTGTGTGTGTGTGTGTGTGTGTGTGTGTGTGTGTGCGTGCGTGTGAGTGCGTGTGCCTGTGTGTGTGTGTGTGTGTGTGTGTGTGCGTGCGTGTGTTTGTGTGCCTGTGTGTGTGCGTGTGCTTGTGTGTGTGTGTCTGCCTGCGTGTGTGCGTGTGCGTCTTTGTGTGTCTGTGTGTGTCTGTGTGTGCCTATGTGTACGTGTGTGTGTGCGTGTGTGTGTGTGTGTGTGTGTGTGTGTGTGCGTGTGTGTGTGTCTGTGCGTGTGTGTGTGTCTTTCTGAGTGTGTCTGTGTGTGTTTGTCCATGTAGAACATGCCATTCCGTGAATGGGAAGAGGGAAGAGGATGTGATCCAAATAATAAAAGGCTCTCACGCTAGAGACGGAGATACCCTCTCTGGAGAACACAGGAAACCATGGAGACCAGGAGACAGGAAGACCAGCGGAGGCAATGAGAGAGACCAGAAGAGAGACCAGGAAACATGAGGACCAGGGGAGAGACCAGGAGAGAGACCAGCAGACATGAAGAACCTTAATCCATGAAGAAGATGAGACTAGAAGAACATGACTCCATGAAGTCCTGGAGAGATATAGGAGAGACCAGGAGAGACCCAGGAGGTCGCTGTCCCCCAGAGACGGGTCAGACAGCCCCCTCATATCTCCTGAGGGAGGTGATATTGAGGAGCAGCTCTGCCCCCCCCCCGCCCCCCCCCCGCCCCCCATAACAACAGCCAGATGAAGACAAAGTGCTGTTATTCCAACCCAGCAGATGAGAGCACAGGCCCTCGCACCACAACCAACAACACGCACGCAGCTGGAATACGAGGATGAAAAATGAAAGGGACATAATGATTTCGGGGGGGGGGGGGGGGGGGGGGAAGAATAGACAAATAATTAATAACTTTTCCTTTTTCCTCCAAAGGCTGCAGGGTCTGGGAAGTTTTTTCTCCCCGCCAAGTCGGTCATTATTCTATCTGTCATCACGGCATATTTAATGGATTTGACTGTGAAGGAAGGGAAGGGATTAACCTCATTCCTGAGCAGTAATGCAGTGTTGGGAACCCCTAATCATGCAGGCTTTTAATAGTTCTTAATGCTTATCAGCTCTCCCTGCCTCTGATTAGCCCTCATTTCAGCTCTAATCCCAACCCTTTAATTATACAGGGAATCCTTTGGCTTCCAATGGACACTCTAATCTGCTGAATATTTGATGCTGCGTCCTCCTGTGTATAAGGGATGCATGTTCCCTCGTCTCGGGAGAGCGGGGGACACGCTGTGTGCGGCTGCACGGTGAAGCAGGTTCTGTTTGTGGTGCAATGTGCGCATTGGAACGTAAACACATTCCGGTTCCCAGCTGAGAACCTGGGCTGCGGGTCCTTAATGCCGCTCTGCGTACACACGGTATATATTACAGTATACTCCTGGGTTATAATCTACGACGAAAACATGATTCATTATTGATGGGTGAATTGAAATAACGTCACAGGATCCGCCGCAGGAATAGCTCTGAGGGGTCAGCATCGCTGCAGTTCCTGTGATATCGCCTCTCCTGCCTTCCATCGCCGTGGTGTGAAGACATACAAACACAGGTTGCCGTGGCAACGCAGCCTCTCTCTCTCTCCAGAACCTGATGGTTCTGCAACCAGGGAGTGCTGCTTTGATCTAGTGGCCAGCGGGCAGGTAAAGGGAAGAGCAAAGTGTGTAATGACCAGTGGGAGAGAGGGTGCTCCCCTGGGGGACGGGGAGATAAAAACCTGGAGATCACCTCTCCCTTTGATTAGGAGGAAGAAAGGAATGAGTTATGTTTCGAAAGTTGCCTGTTTTGTAGAACCTCCTGTCGGGTCATGTGGGACCTCATTCAGACAAATCGTTAGTGGTTTGCAGACTTTATTAAGGCGACACACTCCACAAACCTCCTGGCAAAGACAGGTATTCTTTCAAGAAGGCAGGATGTGCCATGAATTATTTACAAACATTGGGAAATGTGAGTGTGTGTTTCAATAATTAATCTCCCATTCTTATGAATTTCGTATTGTAAAGCAGTGTGGAAGAGTGATTTCCTACGATGCCTGGCAGAAGAAGAAACCCAGCGTTAATGTTTAACGTCTTCATCAGCCGAAGATGATGTCTCCGCACACTGGAGCTTAGCACTTCGAGACGCCTTCTGTCAGTACCCGAGTAGCACGCATGGATGGAGGACCCTATGTACCTCAGAGCCGAGGCACTGAAACAACCTCACACCACGACCCCACCCACCATACATCATCGACCATGCACCACAAGTTTTCCCCGCTCATCGCATGTCCCTCAACTCAGCCGCCAAACTTTGAGAGAACCGTCTGTCTGTACCCCCGTAGCACGCACGGAAGAAGACCTTATATATCTCAGAGCCGAGGCAGTAAAACAACTTCACCTCCCGACCCCACCGACCACAAGTCATCATCGTTCATCACTCGTCCTTCAACTTCAACCGGCAAACTTTTGAAAGAACCTTTGTTGTTGGAGAGTCGTCGCCGTGACGATAGTATATGGTGCGGCGCCTTCAGCGCGGCGCCCCTAATGAGCGTCGGGAGGCGGTCGGTGGTCAGACGTCCTCAACACACGGCGGCATCGGATCCAGCGCGCTTTGAAGTGCTGCGCTTGAATATTAATCACATTCATGAGCTGTTTTCCACTGCAGGTTATGGAAATTCCTGACGGCCTTGTTGGCCGCGGCGGGGCCGTCGAGCGCAGACCGCCACGCTGCTGCTGCTGCCGCAACAACAGCTCATCTAATAAGAGAGTTGCACTGAGTCGCTAATGGGGTCTTCAGCTCCATCACTGCGACTCTCTCCGAGATATCTTTAAAGAATTCCATCAATTAGGAGCGGCGAGGCAGGGGGGAGGGGGGAGGAGGAGAGCGGGAAAACAAACACGTAAACGTGTGAAGGCCGGGTTGTGTCTGCGCCACACTGTACTTTACGTTGCACCCTGGGAGACGAGAAGCGACGGAAACATGAAAATGTGCTTTCAGACGGCGAGGCCTTGAAGCCTTATCTGGTCACGAGCCGTGATGAGGACGACGTGAGAGACTCGCTGAGCCATGAAATGTAGAGAAAATAACCTCAAAAGACTTCCCAAATATGATCTTCTTCTGGGCTGCGGTGCAATCTCCCCGCCGTTCTGAGATAAGGAATGATTCTCTAATGCAAAAACGATGATTAGAAGGTCAGAGAGCGAGAGAGAGAGAGAGAGAGAGAGAGAGAGAGAGAGAGAGAGAGAGAGAGAGAGAGAGAGAGAGAGGGACAGAGAGAGAGAGAGAGAGAGAGAGAGAGAGAGAGAGAGAGAGAGAGAGAGAGAGAGAGAGACAGAGAGAGACAGAGAGAGAGAGAGAGAGAGAGAGAGAGAGAGAGAGAGAGAGTGTGAGACAGAGAGAGAGTGTGAGACAGAGGAGAGAGAGAGAGTGTGAGACAGAGAGAGAGAGAGTAAGGGGGGGGAAGAGAGAATAGATACTGCCTTGATATCTTGTGGTGTGCTGGAATGGTGCTATTTTAGCATTTCCTCAGATAGCTTGGTTCCTCTGAGGACGGCGATATAATGGCTTGCTGATGAACGTCGACAACACTTTGCATTCCTTGTAAAGCCGCTCTATAAATATTACATAATGCTTACGAAAACAGACAGAATCTCCAGATGGCAACGGAAACCAGAGGAGAGTAGATGTTGCCCTGGAGCCAGCCCTTAAAGCAAACTTCAAATAACATCATTAAAATATATCCTGCTTGTTCTGGCATTGTATGTAGTCTATATATTCTTCATTCTGGATTACACACGCGCAATGCAAAGTCGTATAATTGCAAAAAAAAACACAAACGTGCCGGAAATACAATCAAGCCGAATCGTAAACCCACCCTGGCCTCCTCCGTGCCGGGTTCGGGGGTCCGTCTCGTGCGGGGTTTCCGGGGTGTTTCAGCTCGCTACGCAAACACCAGTCGTCACATTTACATCTGATGCCTCTGGGAAGGCGCTGAATCATTTATAGTTCTGGGTGCTTTCAGATGACATGAATATGACCAAAGTGTGTTATTCTCGCCTGAAGACGCGAGCGATCCGGAATGATTTGGATCTTGACGAGCGTGGAGCAGCGACTTCACGGCGTCGCCTGCCTCAACATTAATAGCAATATGTAGGATTCAACGGAAGCCAGTCTCGACTCGTCCTCATTCATATAAGTATACAAAGTGTATAAAAAGACAGACACAGCGGTTGGCAATAATTCAGTTTTGTTGACAAGACATCTCGTTTGTCTGGGCTGAGATCGTGTTCAGATTTAACGGGAGTGGAAGGCGGATAAGGCACTACTGCTGCAGGGCCTGAGATGAGTTCACTGCGAGTTTCTGAACTAGCCGGCAGCGAGGCTCAGTGGAGATGCTTTAATTTGCCTTCTGTTTGCTCATTAGACTTGAAGATAACTTCAATTGGACACGTGTTTTGTGTTGGTAAAGAACTAATGAAAGCCTGCGCCCGATGCCTTCTTTAGGGGAAGCTTTCCTCTTTGTCCTTAATGATGTGCTGCAGACTCCACACCACCGCAGAGGAAACATCTCCAACGATGCGCTCGCACCAGCAGGAGAAGTCCATTTTTGTATTGATGTATTTCTTTAGGTCTATATCTCCTGATTTGCATAATTGTGTTTGTCGTTTGTGGATTCATTTATTCATGAATGTGTTCATTAATGTGTTTGTCTGTTTGTCGGTGGATTTGTCATCGTTCTCTACCCCTTCCCCGGTTGCAGACAATGCTGGAGCCTCAGTCTGTTCTGGGGAGGTTGTTTGCGCTGTCAGAGACGTATCATAGATCACAGGACCACACACAGGGGAGGGAATCGCTCCGGATCTCTGCCTCCAAGATGGAGAAAGATTACACATTTCACAAACCTTGTTGGTTTTTTCTTGAAACTAAAAATGGGCTGAAGGTGAAACCACTCACATGTATTTTAGGGGTCAACTGTGCAGACAAGGCCAGGTCTTTGGACAGAGCTGGTTGAAATAACCGCCAAGTCGTCCAGCAGATTGTTGTTTGGTTTGGAATCAGAAGATAAACTGGACTCTAGTAGACCCGAGAGGAAGTCCTTAAGCTGCGACGCTTTAGTGCGACGAACGCCTTGGACTGTCACTAGACATTCATCACCAGGATCTGAGCCCCTGTTCCCTGAGCAGCACAACATGTGGTGTGAGCACCATTCCCCGTCTTCAATCTTAGCGCCCTGTCACAACAGGAATTCATCCATTTTGTACTTGAGGGGTGAAGGACAGTCCTCCTCCTCCTCCTCACACTGGGATGGTGGTCATAGGAGGGACGCACGGCCAGGGAGGTTCTGCTGCATCAGAGCAGCCTGGGTCTTATGTATACATCTCTCTAGATATAAGGACATATATATAGACGCACACACATCTTCCATGAACACAACACTTGTTGACTCATGCATCAAAGAAGAAGCGCGTCAGCCAAGATGCATTAATCTCAGGCTGAAGCCTTGAGTCTCAACCTCGAGGAAACACACGATTAAAACGATCCCAACCGAAGCAGAAATGTATTTGTGGTTTTAATGATTTCATACTAATATCATCCAGGGATAGGTGGCCACGATGTTCTTTTTGTCGTCGGGCGAATGATCGTGTAATACTTTTAATGTGTGAACGCCAAACAAACACACGTATACGTTATGCGTAGTGCGTTTTCGTGGAAACATCTCTTCATTTCAGAATGTTATTTTTATCAATTTATTCATTTTCCGTCGCAAACCCAACAAACTAGAATTAGCCTTTTGTTTAATACGCACACACACACACACACACACACACACACACACACACACACACACACACAGACACAGTCACACGCACGCACGCACGCACGCACGCACACACACACACACACACACACACACACACACACACACACACACACACACACACACACACACACACACACACACACACAAACCCTTCCTCCCAAAGAGAATCCCTGTACAGAAAACATACATTCACATATCGAGATCCAAGCTGCGGGCTGCAGATCACCCGTATGGACCTCAGCTATAATCCCCCTCTCTGTTGTCCCTCGGCCTCCCGGTTCGAGCCGCCTGCCAGCCGGCGATAGAGGCGCCTGGGACGGAGACCAAGGAGCGGCGACGGAGGGGGAGGTTGTGTCCTTGACTTGCTGGAGAGAGACACACGTTGGGGGGGAAGGGCCGGACACGCGCGCAGGGTCAGGGATTACCGTCTGTGCAATGCGGCGACGCCAGCAGCAGACACCCAGAGTGGCCACAGAAGCAGAGGCACATGCCCAACACACCCAGACTGACACAGGCCGGCGCGTTCTCAAACTCCCCCCCAAAACAACCTTGAGGCGGTCGTTAGCGGAGAGATGCGCTCGGATCATTAGGAGTGACACGATATATTTAATTTGTCCCCGATGCGACGGGGAGATCGGGGAGAGCATTTCCCCCGCTAGGCAACTGAGGGCGTCGCGGTCGGCGGGCCTGGCGTTCGTCACCACGGTTACGGGGAAACAAGCCTCTTTACGGGCCATCACTCAGGGAGTTGCGGCCTGGCCCGGGCGGCTCCAAGCGGTTGTTTATTACCCTCGCGGAGCGGAGTTCACATGTTAAGTGTGAGATGTACAAATGAGAGAGGATAAGGAGGGGGATTTAGGCGCCGCGCTCACATCAGCAGCTCTAAGCCCGGATGAGCCCCTATAAATATTACTGTGTCAGATTCGCCTTTACCCCGCCGGAGAATAAATACAGCAGATCCGCATCCACCTTGGGAGCGCCGTGATGATCCCGGCACCCCGGTCGCCCGTGTTCTCCTGGAAGTGCGTCGGAAACTACAGTCGCTACCCAGCCGTGACTAAGTGGTGCAGGCTGAACATAAACGCGTGCATCACATGTCTCTCTTAAGGGGCTGGAGGACCCCGGAGTTGTAAAGAGAGAGTGGAGAAGAGTGGATGAGAGCGAGACCTTAAAACTAAACGACCCAAAATAGTTTTTCCGCCCTCTCTTCTCAATCCCTCCCTCGCTCAGTTTCTCTGCTGTTGATTCAAATGCTGCGTTTCCTGCACCTATGATTGACAGGGAAGATTAATTATTTGAACCAATCAGGGAGGAGGAGCCCTGATTGATCAGAAATAAGCCAGGAGCGATCTACAAATTTAAATTGGCTCATTTGGAGGAAGGTGCAGTCAACTTTCAAAACAGATATTCTCACAGGGCCTTTCACTCACTGAGGCACTTCTACAAAATTACACTCCAGTAATAGCGCTAGTCTTATATCTTCCCTACAGAACCTTTAATGAACAGGTGTATGAATTCCATGTTTCATTACAGCATTAATCCATGAATGACTGCGCTAGGACATTCTGCAAAGGAACATTTCAGCAGAGTGTTCGAATGTTGAGGACGAATGTAGATCCTTCCAGATTGGTATGCATGGACTTGAGACATGCATGAATAAACTAAGTCAATAATGTATGCACATACACACACACACACACACACACACACGCACGAACGCACGCGCACGCACGCACACATACACACACACACACACACACACACACTGGGCAGCGCAAGAGATAACGTGATTTAGAATCACAGGAACACATTAGGACGTCCGAACGCTGGGCCGTGATGCACGTGTCACTAATGGCGACGGACCGCCGTAGTTCCCCGCTCGTGAGCGCAACAGAGACGGAGACTCATGGGGTCCGAGTGACTCAACGGCCAGTCCGTCCACGCTGATCCGCAGTAAGCATATCGTTGCCGCTGTCGCCTGAGCGAGCACAGCGCTGTCTTCTGACTGGATGACATCTCTCCCCGAGCTTACATAATGTAGATATGCCCTAATTTCCCCCCGCGCTCATCCGAAAGATCTCCAAGCAGTGAGGCAACGTAAGACCAGCGATCGGGCTGGATCAAAGGTGTTTTATGTGGGCTAATGATGCTGGGACGAGAGGAAAAACAGCCTCACCTCTGTTAAATGTTAGAGGAAGAAAGCGGTGCTGGGAAAACCATATGCCATTGTCAAAGCGTTCAATATTTCAACTAACGCGCCGCAACGCCCCACTTTTGGTTCTTATTCTTCACCCCCTTGTTCCATGACAGGATATGTTTTTTGAAACACAGCTAATTAGACGTTTCCATGGATACGGGGTCCCGGATAAAAAAGAAAAAAAAGAAGCCACGTCTGGTCCAGGAATAGAATTTGTTTTGTGAGTGTCTGTAGGCGTTCCCCGGTGGGCCAACTCATCTCCGGTTCAGATGGTAGGCTACAGCTACAGTCAGATCACAGCCGTTACTCCTCACCAGAGACCTCACAACAGCACACCAGGGAACGGCATTCCTCCACACAGGAGCGCACAACACCAGGGAGACAGCAGAACAACACAACAGGAAACTGCAGTGAGGGCTGTTCAAATGTTGTAATCAAATGTGACGTGAGTAGTTAAACCAAATGGCAGTGTACTTGTCTATTGCATCACTCTAAACATGGGAAACTCAACCCTAAACTATTAAAGATTAACCAAATAGATTATGCTGTCTATTGTGGCGTCTTTAAATGTAATCTCACCCTAACGGTGCCACTAAGACGACCATTTCCCAATGCCGCTTCACAGCACACCATCAATGATTCACTTCACAGCATGCAAATGAAATAACATACATGAAACTTAAGTTAATTCATATGTTTTATTAATTTAATGGACAAAGCTCAGGACCCGTTTTAAACAATAATTCACATCTTCCATTTCCATTGGCTATCCCCTTGTGTGTGCGTGCGTGTGCGTGTTTGTGTGAGGTGTTGCTTTCTGCAATCTAACAAAAACATGAGCTTAAGACCATCAGTTCACATGACAACAGCGTTCTATTTACAATGGATCAAACAGAAAAGAGCAGAATAATAGTAGGCATTATAATTGGAATGATAATGATAAAAATAACTGTGATTTCCCCAGTTTCTTTTCTGTTGTATAAAAATATATGTTGAACAATGCACGTTTGGTAATCTCTCATCAGGAGTGTTTGAATTCTTACATCAACAACTCATTTATTCCGCATGAAATTGCCTCCAATTTGTGACTCACATATTGAACCAAATGGATGGTAAAAGTCCTCAACTGAGAGAGAAAGTACTGAAAATGAAAACACTTGTGTGTGTGTGTGTGTGTGTGTGTGTGTGTGTGTGTGTGTGTGTGTGTGTGTGTGTGTGTGTGTGTGTGTGTGTGTGTGTGTGTGTGTGTGTGTGTGTGGTTGCGTCACTATTTACACCTAAGCTGCTGACTGGTTTTCGACATCAAGAAAGCTAACAGCTCGTGTTGCAAAACAAAGCATAGTCATCACCAGTGTTGGGAAGCTCTGAGTGACTCTAACCCACTCCTGATCGGGATCCTCCGAAGACAAGCAACGTCGCTCACGTTAATGGTTCAGTCCTGTTAATACACCAGAGGTTCAGATAGCATAGACCTGGGGCTGCTGGCTGTCATCAAAGGGCTCAGTGCTAACGTGTACGAGCTCACCGTGCACCAAACATGAACGAGGGTACAATTCTATTTCCGCACGTACACTGTGCACCAAAGACCGAACAGTGATACAGTCAGCTGCAGTCATGCACTCACACAAACCGAGGAGAATGCAAAATTAATATTTTTTGAATCACACCCTTTTTATGTTTTGAATGAGAAATTAAATCAGTGTAACAACGCTACCAGGTACCAGTTGTGTGTCCTCAGAGATGAGATGTAAGATGCATTAAATCCGGGATGTATAAGGGTTCTATTGGGGCATTAAAGAGGACAGTATAGACTCAGACAACAAACCACCTTGTTCTATCACTGCATAGTGCAACAACGTTCTGTGTTCATTTATTTTTTAGATGTGTCATCATTTGATTTTTATACAATTTTGCAGAGGGACTGCTCTTCATCGTGTTTTACATCAAAGAAAGTGACATCTCATCGTCAACGTGTTACAGTCAACAGTGCATTTCTGTGCAAAATCAAACGGGAGATAAACCGATACATATGAGGGTTATATACTGTAGTACAAAAATAATGTTGTATAAAAAACATATGCATGGAGTGGGGGCCCAAGGCCAACCGATCTAAGACCACCCACGTCCCCTCAGCTGAACGCCGTCTCCCATGGGACCCCAGCAGTCCTCCCCCATCAGGGAGGGTCAGCGATGGGACGCCGGTCCGCCCAGAGTTCTACAGCGCCCCACTGATTCCAGAACAGTTAACTACAGTAAGTAATGCATTTAGGAGGCCGATCCGTGCCAGCAGGCTGGCCCCGGTGCCTCCGGGCCACCGCCTCCTCCCCTCAGAGGCGGTTTGTACACCGGCACCCGGCGCTGACGTCGTTAGTATCGACAGGCTGCTCACCACAGAGACGGATCAAACTTGTTTGTGTCGGAACATATTCGCCTGCTTATTTTTTGTTTGCATAGTTCAGCCGCTGAAGGGGGTGTCTTTTTGGATCGTTTATTGATGTCTGTCCTGATGCCAGCTTTCTGCCTTTGGAATAATATTGTGGTTGGTTCCCGGTCCAAGACCGTATCCTTTACTCTGTTAAGTATGCCTTAAGTAGAAATACCCTCCATCCCGCTTTCAGCAAAGAATCTATTTACAATTACTGTTCACAAACAAAGTGATTCCGAATGACGGTAAAAATCTGCAATAAAAACACAATTTCATGTAATTTACATAATTGGCATATATTACACAGGGGATCCTAGACAGCGTGCTTTACACACACACACACACACACACACACACACACACACACACACACACACACACACACACACACACACACACACACACACACACACACACACACACACACACACACGCGCCTCTACAAAGCTAGAACTGTGAATAAGTCGTGTGTTTCTCCAGCACTTCAAGGTAATCTGGATCAATGTGCAGCTTGGCTTTCAGCTCCCAGTACTCGCTGCGGCTGGGCTCCGAGGCCGCGTACGCAGTACTGGGAGCGGAGCAGTACAGGATCGTCTGCTGCTGTACTCTCTCGGGGTGCGTGCACTGGGGCCTCGCATCAAAGTCTGCGTCGTAGCGAGCGGATGAGTGTTCGCTGTGCCGGCACGGCAGCACGCCGCAGTGGGGGCCGCGGGGTTCCGTCTCCGACGCGTCCCTGTGGTAGTACGCCCCGTCCTTGGGGCCGCAGCAGCGTCTGATGACGGGGGGCTCCGTGGCGGTGCTGCCGTACTCGGAGCTCAGCGCCTCGTGGTCGACGTCGCCCAGGAAGGGCCCGTTCAACCCCTCCAGATCCCGGTACGTGTCCAGGGGTTGGCTGACGGGGGTGTGGGCGGCGTGCTCGGCAGGGGGGGGGATGAACTCGTACACGTGGCCGGCGGAGGTCCGGACCTTGGGGATGGCCGCCTTCTTGTACAGGCCGTACTCCATGTTCAGCGAGCTGATGCAGGCGTTCACCGACATGTTCTGCTCGTGCTGCGCCTTCTGGTGCCTCTTCCTCACGGCCGCGAACAGCCCCGCCGCCACGAACACCGACGCTATGAAGATGATGAGCAGGGCGAGGATGAGCACCGACAGGGGGACGGCGTCGCGCGGCGCGTCCGAGTCCAGCGAGGTCTCTATGGTGACGGTGCTGCCGGGGAACGCCTCCTCCGAGGGCGTGACCGCGGGGGCCACGGCGGACGCGTTGTTGGGGCAGAAGTTGGTGGTCTTGATGTACCGCATGTCCTCCCCCGACAGCTTCCTGGGGGAGCTGCAGATGACGTTGTTGACCACGGTGCCCGTGCTGAGCTGCTCCAGCCAGCTACGCAGCTCCAGGATGGAGCAGGAGCAGTCCCAGGGGTTCTCGAAGAGGTCCACCTGCACCAGGGCGGAGAGCTGGTCCAGCACGCCGCTGACGGGCAGCGAGCGGAGGTGGTTGTTGCGCAGGTTCAGCCGGGCGAGCGTCAGGCCCGTGAAGGCGCCCTCGGGCAAGGCCTTCAGCAGGTTGTTGTTCAGGAACAGCAGCTGGAGGTTGGGGAGGTGCTGGAAGGTGTTGACGGCCACCTCTTTGATGACGTTGTATTCTAGGTACAAGAACTGGATGCTCTCCAGGCCGTAGAAGATGTCGCCGGTGAGGCGTTCGATCACGTTGCCGTTGAGGTATAACCGGCGTAGGTGCTTCAAGTCGCCGAACGCCCGGTCACGTATGTGAGCGATTCGATTGTTTCCCAGATGGAGCAAATCCAGACCGGTCGCCTCGATGAAGTCTGACCTGCGGACGACTGTGATGTAGTTCCCCGTGAGATACATCTTCTTAGGATTGTACGGCTTGGGATTTAAATCAGAGATCCGCTCTACTTTCCTCTCTTGGCAATTAACATTCAGGCCCAGGTCTGATATTTGAAGATTACAAGTGCAGGCAGCGGGGCAATCTAAAGGCACCGGGGACTTAGTCTGATATGAAACAATTTGACCGTAATTCTGAGGCTTATTGGACGGGACTCGCGCGGTGGGCTTCGACTTTAATTTGCCCGACTGCCGCGGTCCTTTGGTGGGCCTAGAGGAGGAGCGGGCGATGCCCGAGGAGGTGAAGGGGGAGGTGACGGCGGCGGGAGGCGTGCGCTGGTACGCATCGCTGCTCAGACGGGGCATCTCGTACTCGGCGATGGCCCGGCGAGGACACAGCTCCTGCTTGGAGAGCTCATCGGCGTCGCGGCCGTGCAGCCGGAAGGGGAACTCGCAGACCACGTCCCCGACCAGCGCCGTGTACGAGATGCTCTCCAGCCAGGTCTTCAGGGCGATCAGCTCGCAGGAGCAGTTCCAGGGGTTCTCCTCCAGCTGCAGCTCCACCACGTCCGTCATGTGCTCCAGCAGCCCCGAGTACGGCAGCGTCTTCAGCTGGTTCCCCCGGAGGTCCAGGTGGGTCAGGGGAACCAGCTGGAAGACGTTGGTGGGCAGCGAGGAGATGAGGTTGTCGTTGAGGATCAGGACCTCCAGGTGCATCAGGCGGCTGAAGGAGTCCGCCTCCACGTGCGTGATGTAGTTGTAGTCCAACTGCAGGTACTCCAGGTTCTCCAGACCGTAGAACAGCTCCTCCCTCAGCGCGTCAATCTTGTTGTTGTTGAGGTGCAGCCGTCTCAATCCCTGCAGGCCGTTGAAGGCCCCCGGCTGCACCTCCGAGATGTCGTTGCTGCCCAGGTGCAGGATGGTCAGGCCCGTGTACGCCACAAAGTCGTCGACCGAGAGCTTGCTCAGCAGGTTCCCGGTGAGCAGGAGGTGGTAGGTGGGGTAGTACACGGGCTGGACCTCGCTGAGACTCCCGATGCCGCGGGCCTCACAGCCCACGGTGAGGACGTCCTCCTTCTCCTCGCAGGCACACAGCCGCTCACACGTGTCCCCGTAGCTCTGGAACATCTCCGCCACGCTCATGGATGTTGCAATCGTACAGAGAAGCAGAATCCAGGGATGCATGTTTTCTCGTTGCTGGGGACGATGTTCACTGAGGGATGAGTCGCCAGTCTCCTCTGGGAAACAAAGTACAGCTTCGTTGAAAGATAAGGAGGGCGACATAAATGATGTGATGCAATAGATAACAGCCCAGCCCAAAGTCTTGCATGCACCCTGAAGTAACTTCCAGTAGCGAGACGGCGATGGGTTAAAGCAGAACCGCCAGATAATCCAAATTAACAACGCAATTAAGCCAATTAGTGGAGGCTGAAAAATAGGCACGTCTATTAATTAATCGCAGCACTTAGACTAATAGCTAGAACAGGCAAAATCAGATTTGTTGTGCAATATGCAATACGTTATAATAGCCCGCAATATTATCGCATTTTTTAATTAAAAAATCAACAAATTACTAATGGATAAAAAAAGAGCCCGTCCATCTCGAGAAGAGCCGGTTCCCCGTGCACGTTATTATCCCACGCGACGTTGTTCAATTCCTCCGGGTCAGGCGCCTACCTCACGCGAACTGTGGAGGAGCCGCGCTCCTCGTGAACCGTCTCCTCGCGCTGTTCATCGTAAATCCGTCAAACGTTGAAGAAGAAGAAGTGAGAATCAGGACGCGAAGCCGGGGTGGCGTCTCCATCGCACCGCCACACAGGAGCCGAGAAGTGCTGATCAACCATATCTGCCAAACGCTCCTCTTTATAACACTCCCCGCCGGAGGAGACGCACTGCTATGCCTGGTAACAAAGTTGCTTATTCTCTCTCTCTCTCTCTCTCTCTCTCTCTCTCTCTCTCTCTCTCTCTCTCTCTCTCTCTCTCTCTGTTCTATCTCTCTTCACTTGCTCTCCCTCTCTCTGCCTCTCTCCACTTGCTCTCTCTCTCTCTCTCTCTCTCTCTCTCTCTCTCTCTCTCTCTCTCTCTCTCTCTCTCTCTCTCTCTCTCTCTCTCTCTCTCTCTCTCCATGCTCTCCCCCCCCCCCCCCTCCTCTCTCTCTCTCTCTCGCTCTCTCTCTCCCGGAGAAAACCCAAAGGCTCTAAACGTTCGCGCACACGCAAACACGAACGAAAGGCGAACACACGACCGCCAATGTTTGTGTGTGTGTGTGTGTGTGTGTGTGTGTGTGTGTGTGTGTGTGTGTGTGTGTGTGTGTGTGTGTGTGTGTCTGTGTGTGTGTGTGTGTGTGTGTGTGTGTGTGTGTGTGTGTGTGTGTGTGTGTGTTTGTGCTGCGTTTGTGTTTTAATGTGCGTATAGGAGCGCGCGTGCGTGTAGTTACGTGGAGTGCTCGCGCTCTTGAGTCGGAAGAATGTCAAGTCATTTCATCTCTCGGAGAGTCGTCTCACACGCCCACCCAATCCCGCCAAAACAGGACTCATCTACCTCTGACCAGAGACGGAGTCTGCCTGACAGAGCGGTCAATCATTCATGTGAGGCGTCTGAGGTGTTTCTTCCTAATAAACTAAACGATTAGACAGAAACTAAACGGATGTGTTCAGTGTTACGGTCACTTATAGAGGTTGCGACATCTATCTAACCCCGACTCAACGACTCCTCAATTCCACGGCGCGTCACGGTTGTTTACCTGCTCTCCCACGCACCCCTCCAGACCGCAGAATGGTACGGCCGAGCTATCCGCGTTCCAGATGCTATTTGTGGACGCCTCACTCGGAACGAGGGGCCCCTTAGTGACAGCTCTTCTATGGGCGACCCTGCGGAAGACAATGGGATCCGACACATGCTCTCTGCGTCTGGGGATCACTTCCCGTTCGGGGATACTTGAATTATATCGTCCCCAACCCCCCTCCCTCCCTCTCGATAAATCCCTGGAGATGTGAGACGCCGTGAGTCCCACAATATTGAAAATGTCAGCCGTTGACATTAGTGTGGCGTGGAACACAGTCACGTGATCACGCTCCACCACACCCCCATGCATCCACCACACCCCCGCCGTCCAGCCCTCCCGGTGACGGCGGGTTTGTTGTGGATGTGAATTCACGGGGGAGACATCGTTTCCCCTCTAATCAGCGGCTGCCGGGTTCCGGGGAGCTAATTAAAAGCTGAATTATCCCGTTATATGACTTCATCGGCACCTGAGGCCTTCACGGAGAAACACAGCAGAAAGGATTGTGTCGACGTTGCATCACCTTGTCTTGCGTTGCGTCACCTTTATTTTGTTTCCTTCGAATAATAAAACTCATGCACTTTATCACCGTGATATGTAGGCTACAACGGGGGTGCTGTCAGTTTAGCATAGCGACCAGGGCGAGATGTCTGTATGCAACCATACTACTATCAGAGTACCCTGGTACCATAATACTACTATAGGCACACCACTGTTATCTATTGGAGTACCAGAGTATACTCTGGTACATAGGCCTACCCTTGTACCCAATACTACTACAGTATACTACCTCATTTATTGGAGTAAATGTACCAGCGTGCCACAGTAGCCATAGCAGGTACACCACTGAATGTAAAGGAGTAAATGTACCACAGTACCCAAGTTATACTATAGCATTACTGTATTTATTGGAGTAGGTGTTCCAGAGTATATTAGTACCACAGTACTACTATAGCAGGTGTACTACAGTATTTATCGGAGATGTACCTTAGTACCACAGTAGCCTTCTACAGCAGGAATACCACTGTGTTTAAATGAGAAGATGTTCCAGAGTACCTTACTACCATAGTACTACTATAGCAGGTGTACTTATAGGAGGAGATGTACCACAGTAGCCTACTACTATAGCAGGCCTACTGCCGTATTTATAGGAGGAGATGTGGGCCCACAGTACCTCTACAGCAGGTATACTACAGTATTTATAGGAGGAGATGTAGCAGTCACAATGAAAAGGTAAGGGGGATGCTCAGTGACGCGCGACATCTCTCCACATGACCGACGCCTCGTCAGACGCGACGGCTGACGAGGCGTCGGTCATGTGGAGAGATGTCGCGCGTCATTGCGCAGCAGTGAGGATTTATGCTGCGTCTCCCTCATCCACTCTGCAGCCGGTCTCCGCTCGCATCGCGAGTGGCTGGGGCGAGCGCCCGGGAGAGAGCCGCCCCCCCCAGCGCTGACTTAAGGGTACAGAGTGTGTGCGCCCGCCCCCCCTCCAGCGGATCCTCCACCTCCGCTCTATTTAGAGTCGCGGCGCCGTTCTCCCCATCCAGCGGCGCCGAGCATAAATTAGCATACATTGGTTGTGATGCTAACTTGTTAGTAAACAAGGCGCAGCTTTTTGTGACGTTGTTGCTCCTTTGTTTACTGCCCTAGTGAATGTGGGTCCTATTGTCTGGTCAGGTCTAGAGGAGGTGGGGTTGTGGGATTTGTGTTGTTTTGTTTAGTAAGGAGCTATTGTTGATGGATGGAAGTCGACTGTGAGTGTGTGTGTTGTGTTGTTTGTGAGGGAGGGAGGGAGGGAGGGAGGGATGGAGGGAGGGAGAGAGAGAGTAACAGAGAGGGAGAGTGAGAGAGAGAGGGGAGGGAAAGGGAGGGAGGAGAGAGTACACAGAGAGGGGAGTGAGAGAGCGGAGGGAGAGAGAGAGAGAGGAGAGAGAGAGAGAGAGAGAGAGAGAGATGAGAGAGAGGGAGAGAAGAGAGAGAGAGAGGAGAGAGAGAGAGGGAGGGATACAGGGAAGGAAGGAGGGTGAGATAAAGAGGGAGGGAGGGAGGGAGGGAGGGAGAGAGTAGAGAGAGGGAGGGTGATGTTGCGAATAAGAGGAGCTGAAAATTAGATAGATGGTTGCATTAGGATTCCAGCCTTATTTCATTTTCCATGTCGTTGAACATATTCCATATCACACACCCACATACTCAGGCACACAAACACACACAGGCACGCACACACACGCTAACGCACACTGACAAACACACACGCACACACACACACACACACACACACACACACACACACACACACACACACACACACACACACACACACACACACACACACACACACACACACACACACACATTCACACACAGAAACAGCATGACCAAATAAATATCATGATGACTCATAATTACAGTGGCAGACATGCATACATGCTGACATTTTATGCCACTGTGAATCATGTAGTTATTATTTTTTATTTATTTAGTTATCTTTTATTCATTTGATGTTTTTTTATGCTGGAGTGCTTTGCAGATGTAAAATCTAAATAACATTTTGTGTCAAATGTCTATAACGGTGCTGATGGTAATAATCCTGCCATTAACCACTGCACCGTTTTCGGTAAACCTATAGTAATTGGCCAGGCAGGCAATAGGCTTCTATAAACTCACTTTTCATCATTAGCCACGAAGGCGCCTGGGTTCTTGTCAGGGTGCTTGGCGCCACCTAGCGGGGACTGGTCAAAGTTACAACCGAATATCGACCAGGAGGTTTAGGAGATAAACTTTTGGTATTTACAAAATAATATGAAAAGAATATCAATATGAGGAATGAAAAAAAAGAGAATTGTGTATGTGCAAACAAATAAACAATGAACAAATAAGCAAAACAACCAAACAAACCCGTGTTTAATTGAATTTCGATCGACCAGAAAGAGCAATATAATAACGATATCATGGAGAATAAATAACTCCAATTAGGCTTATGATTTGATTTTTGCTAATGGTTTCCAGAGGGATGCATTAGTTAACTAGCGGTGCGTGTGTGTGCGTGAGAACAGCGCGTTATGAGCAGCACGAGGCTGTGTTCCGGTGTCGTTCCTCCTCAAACCGTAGGGTGTCACTACTGACCGAAAATTAAAGGTTTTTAGGATTGGTCTTTGTTGTCAAGTTTGATTGACAGCTACCTTGGAAAAGTCTGCCTCAATATTCAAAGATGTGCTGTCAACATACACATTTATTTAAATATATAATATAGCATAGGCCTACACATATTAAAGACGATAGGCTTTCATTCCTCAACCAAAAGCTTAATTTAAGAGATTTAAATAAAACATGTTACTAATTAATTCATAACCGAGCATTTAACGACAGCGTATAATGGTTAAAACAAATATTCATGTTGATTTAAAATAACGAGTCTTTTGCAACTTCTAACGTAATTACAGCGAGCTGGTTATCTGTTGGATGTGCTTATGCGTGTGTGTGTGTGTGTGTGTGTGTGTGTGTGTGTGTGTGTGTGTGTGTGTGTGTGTGTGTGTGTGTGTGTGTGTGTGTGTGTGTGTGTGTGTGTGTGTGTGTGTGTGTGTGTGCGTGCGCGTGTCTGCGTTTTTGCGTGTGTGTGTGTCTGTGTGCGTTTTCGTCCGTGCGTGCGTGCGTGCGTGTGTGTGTGAGGTAAAGTGCTCGCGGGTCACCAGGGTAAAAAGACACTCAGGCGCGGAGTGGCCGCTGCCCCCCCGCCCTCCTAATTCAACACCGCGTCGTCCTTTATCTGCAGATGCTCACACCAACACATGACTCCCCTGCCCACTCAACAGCACGCATCCTTTGATTAGTATACGATATGCTAATCAGCATACAACAAGGCAGAGAGTGGGCCTGGGTGCGAGTTGTCTTGGGTTCGCTCTCTCTCACACACAAACACACACACACACACACACACACACACACACACACACACACACACACACACACACACACACACACACACACACACACACACACACACACACACACACACACAGACAAACACAAACACAAACACACACACACACACACACAGGGCTGTTTTCAGTAGAAGCAGAGAGGGGAGCTCAAATCGAATGCAGAAAGCTATTTCCGTGCTTATCTCGTACCCTGCTCCGATGACCGGAGCCCCGGGTTGATTACTCGGGTCAGAAGGATCGTTATATTTTCAGACCGATGAGCCAATTGACAGCCCTCCCCCCTCCCCCCACCCAAACCACCAACCTTTTATGTGTGTGTGTGTGTGTGTGTGTGTGTGTGTGTGTGTGTGTGTGTGTGTGTGTGTGTGTGTGTGTGTGTGTGTGTGTGTGTGTGTGTGTGTGTGTGTGTGTGTGTGTGTGTGTGTGTGGAATGAATGTGCTCATTACATAAGCTACCTTCACAATCCCAAGGACAGAAGTCTTCTTTAATTATCAATGTCTTTTTGTTTTTTTTGCTCCCAGAATCCCCCCTAAAAGCCGTTGTTGTGGTATTCCCGAGAGGACGGGAGACTCATCCCGCGATGGATCCGCCTGTCAGCTGTGGTACCACCACCGCCGCGCGAGGCTTTATTTAGCCACGTGCTGTTAATTCCATGGAGGCCTGAGAGGACGTAAGCGATTGCTCACAAAAGGTCCCTTATTACAACCGGCATTACAAACTCAGGTCTGTACCACGTTGCCAAGGTAACGCACATTGTGTCCGCCTCTGTGGCTCACATCTCCCGCTCCATGCCGGGCCCAGCCAATGGCGAGGCAGTATCACGCTTGCATCGCACAAATTGCCCTGTTAATTTTCACTGTGAGGTAATAGTATGCTGTTCTCAAACTTAAGCACATGTGGGTGTTCATTCAGTTGGAATAAATAGATGCCAGTGCCTACTGTTTTGTGTTATGATGTATTGTGTTATGGCTTTTACTTGTTTTTTTGCCTTGATGCATGTTTGTGCATGAGTGTGTTGTGTGTGTTTGTGAGTGTGTGTTGTGTTTGTGTGTATGTGCATGAGTGTGGCGTGTGTGTGTGTACTTGCATGTGTGTATGTGCATGCTAGAGTTGTGTATATATGCGCATGATTGTGTAGTTGCTTATGCAAATGTGGCTGTGTGTTTGGGCATGTATGGGTGTGTATGTGTGTGTCTGTGTGTGCAAGTTTGTTTGTACAGGTGTATATGCGTTTGTATGTATGTATGTGTGTGTCTGCATGCATATGTTTGTTTATGAATTTACATTTCTATGTGCGCTTGTCTGCATAAACATATGTCTGGCGTAGCTTTGTGTTATGTACCTGTTCCCTCCCACTGACCATCTCTCTCTCTCTCTCTCTCTCTCTCTCTCTCTCTCTCTCTCTCCCTCTCTCTCTCTCTCTCTCTCCCTCTCTCTCTCCCTCTCTCTCTCCTTCTCTCTCTCTCTCTCTCTCTCTCTCTCTCTCTCTCTCTCTCTCTCTCTCTCTCTCTCTCTCTCTCTCTCCCTCTCCCTCTCTCTCTCCCTCTCTCTCTCCCTCTCTCTCTATCCTCCATCATGTAGCTCGGCCATGGCCCGACCACACAACCATCTCTCCGGTATGTGCATCACGTCTTGGGGCCTCGGCCGTCCGCGGTTCGGGGTCTCCTTTGGTTGCGTCTCGTGTTCGTCTCCCGAGGTGCCCGCCCGAGTCATACCTGATGGCAGATATGTGTCACAGCGCCGCACACCGCTGACACATCAGCAGCTGAGTGACGCGGGGGTCTTCTCGCTCCCATTCAAAATCAATATTCAGCAAACTCTGCATGTGTATTGTTGTGTGTGTGGGGGTGTGTGTGGGTGTGTGTGTGTGTGTGTGTGTGTGTGTGTGTGTGTGTGTGTGTGTGTGTGTGTGTGTGTGTGTGTGTGTGTGTGCGTGTGTGTACATACGCAAGGCCCTCTCGGTGAACCTCCGGTCGTCAGAGAGCTGCGAACAGTCCCGACCAAGATGAAGAGTGAGTCTGCAACTGCATACTTAATTGCAAATTCAAAGGATAAGAGGATAATTACTTGCTATCTGTGTGTGAGTGAGTGTGTGTGTGTGTGTTCAAGTGTGTGAAAGTAGCAGAGAGACAGGAAGAGAGGGAAGAGGAAGAAAGAGAGGGGGGGAGAGATAAGGGTGCCGCCTAAAATAGAGACTGATTTTCAAATTAACACGTTATCAAACTGTTAAGTCATTTGAAAATTGGTTTTCAACAAAGTCTTGCTGCTAATGGCCCTTTACCATTCCCAGCGCAGCGTCGAGCGCTGTAAACGCAGGCGACAACGTTAATGCCGGGTTGCGGGAAACACATTAACTTATTTTCCCAAGTTTACTTTTGACAGCTTTAACCGCGTATGAATATATCACATCACACACACATTGCACTGTACCTCGCGGTCCTCGCCATCTCTGTTCACTGACAATCTGTGTTGATGTCACGCTCACAGCCTCATCAAGCCAACACCATATTGTTGAATATTCCCCCCTCATTACTTATATAACGTTATCTCCGTGTATCTTTGATCCTGCCCGGCGATAACAGGGGTCCCTGTGCTGAGATCAACCCCCCCTGAAGGTATCGTTAGAGCGTCCGTCAGATTCAGATCCGCGGCCTCCACGGGCCTCCTTCACGTTTCATCCTCCATGCCTCAGCCGTGCTGCGGAGGAGGATGCTGCAGGATGCTTCTTGGCGGACATCGTTGACGTGGTCCTTGTTTTGAGTTCTTGGATTTCCAAGAAGAGAATCCGTCTGCGTAGGATCCACTCAGGGCCCCACGCACGGTGACCCTTGTATCCTCGCGCGTGACGGCCTTGGATTTCCATGACGACTGTCGATGGATAATAGGATGATTACGATGCTTAGCAGCAGATGCTGAAGAGAGGGAGTGCAGTGGGAATTAAAGGAAAACAATTCAGGAGGTGGGAGACAGGAGCGGGCGGGAAGGCGACGACAACAACGAAGAAGGAGTTAAACGCTGGTTAATGGACGCTCGGAATAGACGATAATGGCACAACAATGGAAGAGATATCTGTTTTAAGACCGGGAACGGATCTGGAATAGGCACCGGTAGCCATAGAATCCTTCTCAAAGCACTCCTCCTTGTTAGCCAACCTAGCTAGCTGCAATGCCACCACAGGAACCCGATAGTAGCGTCACCGCCGGAACTCCATTTCGGTCGTTTTTTGTCGCGGCGTGGAAGTCCAACAACAGTAGCGTGGAAACAGCTGGTGTTGCTGACAGCACAGTTTCCAGCGCTGATTAAATTTCGATTGATTTCTGTCAGGAGGAACGAGGCGAGGGGGCCCCCGTTTAGCGCGCGCCCCGCCGGGAGCCGGGGCGTGCGTGGGGGCGAGCCGTGTGATCCCCGGCGTCACCCCCGCCAGAACATGACAGGACGCTGGCAGAACTTATGATGCGTTCACACGCCGGAGGAGGAGGCGGGGGGCGGAGCCAAAGGTAGCGCTTGGTTTCCTTCAAGCAACACCAGTCGATAACCGTCAGGGTCGGGCTCTGCACGGCCTGAAGGAAAGCGTTTGTGTTAAATATATAAATATAAATATATATATATATATATACTAACTTATATCCTTCCTTCCTCCTTTTTTCTGGTATTGATTCATAGCCCTTCCGGCGAGGGAGCGGTTGTTTTAATAGCGTTGGTGGTTGAGTGCGGGCGTTTGTAGGACTTTGAAACGGGAGGCGATGACTTTGTCTGGGGCCTGGAGAGACGATAGTCTGGCGGCGGGCTACAAGCAGTCCCGGGGTATTTATTAACCTACGATTTTTTTTGTGGAAAGAAGAAAAAAAAAACAACAACAGCAGCAAACCCCACAAAACATCCTTTTAATTAAAAACGGTTTGCCAATTGTTTGTGCTACATCAACCGCAACCTCTAAATGAATTAACAATTGCCGAGCATAAAACGACTCCTTTGGCAAAGCTCTTTTCGGGAGGGAAGCTTCGAGGAGGGTCTCTGTCACAGGTAAATAATGACACCGCCACACAATTACTCCGCTAATTGGCTAGCGGGGAGGAAGTCACACCCCCGGCCGCCGCCGCCGGGTAAGCATTTCACACACCTGAGACGATTATTCGTGTGGATTAACGAAGTCGGTTGAATGACAGAAAAGTCATTAATCAACGGGCGCCCTCTGGTCGGAGAATCGCTCCCCAGCAGAAAATATCTTTAAGCTTTTCATTTCGCCACAGAGATTTCCGGCAAAGCTATAAAGCAGGGTGTCATAAGTGACTGGCCACACTCCAAAGCCATTAATGATGTGATGATTGAACTCTCATTCATGGAATAACCACCGACTCTTAAAATGTCATATCGGGTTTGTCAGTGGAAATCGCTCTGACAGCCCAAGGTCACGAGGAATTGATGGGTTTGATTTCACGTCGGGTTTTCAGGCCAAAGTCGCTAAGCTGAATGCTACAGTGCGTCTTGATCACATGAAAAGGGAGTCGTCTGCTGGGTTCTGATCGGGCATTCAACCCGGTCTTTAGCAGAGAGACGTGGTCAAGGACACACAGCCACATCAATGTGCTCTGTTTATCTTAAGATCGGACGAGAGCCCTCCTCAGAATGTATAGACGGCCTTAAGCACATCTCCCACCATGCTACGATGTTTGTGTGTGAAAACACAGTTTTGAGAGCGACGTGAGGTGACTTCCTTCATTTGTTCTCCTCCAGCGGCTGACCTAATGAGATCAGACAGCCTCGCTGTGACTGCCAGCTAGCCGGGCGACAGGCTAACAAAGGGACCGCATGTTTAACATATCTTGGACGGTTTATTAGGCGGGGGGGGGGGGGGGGGGGTTGGTATTTTCTCAGTATTAGCACCCTCTAAAGAATGCGCTGTTACCCCCTTGCCGGTAACATACACACTCCATAAGCTCCACATTAAAATAGGAATATCAGGGAAATCACTTCTAACATGTCATTCATGAGGGCCACCTTATGATATCTTCTCCGTGTGCGCATGGCCGCCGGAGGAATCCCTGCGTTCGACCGCTGCGTCCACCGAGCTCCCCGGTGTTGTGACTTTGGTATAGCGTTGGTGCTCAAGGGTTAATGCACGGTTAATCATTCAACAGGTGTCGTGTTTCTCTGACCTTGTCTGTGGAGGAGACCTAACAAGCTCAGGTCTCATGCATACAGAATCAAAGGACGTGCGGGTGGAACCCAAAGCCTCTGCTGTATTCTACTTCTCTGATACCCCTCACTTGCGGATCGTGATATGTATTTATGTATAAGAGAAGGCTATTGATTTTCTATAAGCAGAAGAGACGTCCTTTCACTATTAATAACCATGACAATATATTGATCATTGCAAATGCAAAAGGAGAACAAACAGCTTCCTCATATTCATATTCTCTGTTAACCTTTAGAAAAACGTCGGGTTGTGGTCAGCCGTTGAGTGCAGGGCAGTCTGATTGAGACTCGAAGACAGAGGGGTCAATTCCTCACTGCAGAAAACTCATTAGTATAACACACGTGAATGCCTTCACCCGGAAGCCTGAATCTAACTTGATTCCTGGCCTCCTTTTCCATACTCAACATGGCACAAATATACCCAGAAAAACAATCGACTGCACAAACAAATACAACCAGAAATTCCAGACGGCAAATTGTCGATAAGTGCACCCAAGGAGGTGAACTGACACCATAAAGTAGCAGTTAGACGCACATAGCGGGAACTATTTAAGTCCTGGTGTAATTTTGAAGGAGGGGTACATTTCAAAGCAGCTCAGAGTGAAATGGACCAAACGCTTTAAACCCCGGCACTGAACTCCCGAGTTTCACTACTGGCAGGCAGAGCGGAGCCATGATGAGCTGGCAGTGTAGCCCATTCTACTTCGGAAAATGATGACCATTATATTTATCTTTGTGCGGACCTCAATGGGGAGAGGGCGGCACTTGCCGCTGAGTAAATTGACCTCATGAATCTAATTAGAATTTAGACGATTTTCGCAGGCTTGTCAATGTCATTTAAAAAATAAACATATTTGAGTCTTGGCGCTGGTCGACTTGGCGATATCCTAGCAGGAGTGACTCCCATGGAGATTCAGCCACAAAGGCCTCTCGTCCTCTCCTATCTCCCCACCATCTCCCAACCAGTGTCCTTGGAAGGTTACCAGCGTGTGACTCTGGCGTAACACGGCCATGCCCGAGCTAAAGGCCACAGCGTTCCAGTACGACTGTACTATTCGGGGGAAATAGCAAAGTAGTTACGTGACGACTTTCTGACTCTTGGACGACGTTGCCTTTGGACTGCTGCTGCGGCTAGAGCCAAGAGGATTAAACACTGCATGATATTTGGCATTGGCGTGGTGGGCTGGAAGTCTATAATGTACGTTGCAGTAGCTATAGCGTCATATTGTTGTACTGATGGATCAGGGAATGATAGAACAGCATGTAATGCAACCGCGGTAATCCGGCAGCAAATCAAATCAATCCACAGAGGTGGTGCAGATGCTCCGATGTTTAGCAGCCTTTGTTGCCTTGACATCTCGTTTCTGAGTTATCCCGCTTGTAATCAGATCACACAGGAAGTGTCTTAATGGCACCACTACAAAGGGGAGAGAGCAGCTATTCCCAGTCGCTGGTTGGGCGAACACACACACTAACACGCGACGACGCACGCATTAACATGCGTGACAGTCGCTCAGCAAAATGTGTGTAGGAAAACAAAAACGCCAGACAAAACCCGAAGCCCAATAATTGGATTTAATACAGAGCCTAATTTAACAATTTGTTTTCGGGCCGTCTCTTGTGCATTCTAAATAACATCTAAAGCGCCTGCCAGTCCAGCGACCCGAGCAGTGACGGTTGAAAGGGATTCAAGTCCAAAGGCCCGATTCCTCTGTGGCGGTATCAATACAACCCACATCATACTAATCCTGCCTTCTATTAGAACCCTTCACACGAGGTCTGGCCGGCCACGCGGCCGCTAATAGGCCTCTTAAGAGAGCCGCAGAATATCTAGTTGGGGAGGAATTGCTAAATGGCACAGCCGACGTGGGCTTTTCTCCGTTGCTTAAATGCAGTTCTGTGACGGAGCCTTTCACCATAATCTTGCCCGCAGGTGGGAGGAGAGGGAGGGAGTAAACACTCTGGATGCTCGAATGCGAGTCCCCCTGTTCTGCACAACGCGCTGCATGTGAATGTGTGAGACTGATGACCAGCCGCCGTCTGACAGCCAGCGTTCTGGTCGGACCAAGAAGCCTCTTGCGCGGCGGCCTCCCGACTGAATACTGATTTAATAAACAGCCTATCGATTCCTACAGAGAGGCCGCGTGTCCGTGGGTGCTCTCTCTCTTTCTCTCTCTCTCTCTCTCCCTCCCTCCCTCCCTCCCCCTCCCCCCCTCTCTCTCTCTCTCTCTCTCTCTCTCTCTCTCTCTCTCTCTCTCTCTCCCTCTCTCTCTCTCTCTCTCTCTCTCTCTGTCTCTGTCTCTCCATCTCTCTCTCCCTCTCTCTCTCTCTCTGTCTCTCTCTCTCTCTCTCTCACTCCATCTCTCCCTCTCTCTCTTTAGACTGCATGTGTTCTCTGCCTCTCTCTGCCCCTCTCTTCACCTGTCTCTCTCTCTCTCTGACCCTCCCTCTACTTGTCTCCATCTCCGCCTCTCCTCTCTATTTCTCTGTCTTTTTTTCTGTCCCTCTCTCTCTCTACTTGACTCTCTCTCCCTCTGCCTGCATCTTTTTTTTCTCTCTCTACCTGTGTCTCTCTCTCTCTTTATGCTTGTCTCTCTCCCTTCAACTGTCTCTCTACCTGTCTCTCTCTCCCTCTGCCTGCATCTTTTTCACTCTTTCTTCTGGTTTGTTTTTCTCTCTCCCTCTCTCTCTCTCTCTCTCTCTCTCTCTCTCCCTCTCCCTCTCTCTCTCTCTCTCTCTCTCTCTCTCTCTCTCTCTCTCTCTCTCTCTCTCTCTACCCCTCTCTCTCTATGCCACACCTCTGTCTGCTTCTCTGTTTCATTCTGCCTTTTCATGTCACAACTTCAACATTCCTCTCTGTCAGTGACGGATTTGAATCGTTTGGAGGCGGACGTTTATTCCTATTTTTCCGTGGCAGATATTGGCCCAGTTTGTCTGCTAGAAGGCAGACTAGAAACTATTCCTGCCCATTTATTTTTAAAGCAGAGGAGAAAGTGTGTCATGACCCAGTAACAGTAAAGACAAAACATGGCTGACATCCTGGCCGACCGTTGCCACTACACCTCTCCTTCGCTTCTCGCTGTTAGCCGGAAACCTTGCTATGATTTAGCAGATATGAATATATGTACTACTCTCCTTCCCCCTGTTGGGAGAATGTCATAAGCTTTTCGGTTCAGGAGCACTTACAGCGAGAGGGGTTTTAGAGTGTGGTATTTCCTCACGGACAGGGTCAATAAAAGTAGTGTTAATTCCCCAGGGTCTAAATAAAAGAGCGACTGAAGTGTTCAGTGTGGGTGTCTGGTCTTACGGCCGCGGAGGGCCGGGTTTTATGGGTAGTATTAGTAAGGGCTTACGACCTGCACCTTGGCTTTGCGCCGTAGATTTATATTCTGGCCGTGTCGTGGGTCCACTTATGCACAAAGTTATCCCTTAACATGTTAGCTTTAAGTTTATTTCCCCTTCACGGCCGCCTGTGCTCGGCCTGGCCTCTGATTGGATGGTTTCATGTCTCTCCTCTCCACGGTGAGCCGGTGAGTGCCGAGCTTTCTGGTGGAAAGCTGGCAGCTCGGCAGTGCCCAGGTGGGTGCTTCTCCGTGGGTACACACTGGTTGAGGTGTGATAACGCACCCCTCCCACACGCACGCACACACGCATGCATGCACTGCACTCACGCACACACACAGGCAAGCATGAACACACACAAGAACGGACACACACGCCATGCGTGCACACACACACAAGCACGCAGATACACACGCATGCACACATGTATGTATGCACGCACACACGCACATACAGGCAAGCACACACACAAAAAACACACACACACACACACACACACACAGAATGGAGCTGTGATTAAGGGCTACCCAAAATAAAATAGACATGACTTTTAAATTAAATCCTTATTTAATTAACATTGAATAATCAGAATATTGTACAAACACTGTTCAACAAGATATTGCCAATTTTAAATATATAATGTAATGAGGAACCGTTATTCTTGTACATGTGGTTCGGAAGTGTTCAGGATTCAGGATGTAGTACAGGGGAATGACTTTGATGAATTAGCATTCCATCATCTCAGAGCTCAGGTTAAGAAACAGTGATAAAAGATTGCCTCAGCCAAAGCCATGGAGCTTCCTGCCTTCATGCAACATTGTTCAATACTGTGTAGAGTTAGGGAAATCCTTCTAGATAAAGTATGTAAAATGTTATCACAAGAATCTCTTTCCAAAGTGAAAGATGGCTCGGATTGTAAGTATTATGAGATTTTCGGTTCCATAAAATATGGCTCAATGCAATGTGTGTGATTGAGAATGATAGCAGCTACATCTTCTGGCGGTTTAAAGATTAAAAAACCCAAAGGAGTAAATCCGATCTTTCGTCATAGAAGTGTGGAAACACCGGTCGTGATAATTCTCGTATTACCATTCCCATGTCTTTGACGCAATGAAATGCACATAAAACATACATTACAACGTTTTAGCGTGTGCCGTTTATCTTCTTCCGCACAAAAACACGGAGGAAACACCAACCCTTCGACTCCAAAGCCCCAGAGGCACGCACCGGTCGGGCGGATGTCTCTGAATTGAAATGAAAATTACACCCTCAATACTGTTTACGTGTTGTGCCGCGTTCCCCCTCGACGGGTCCTAGCCAAGTGGAACCGTCGGCGGGGTGCGGCAGCGTAGCGCGCGGCGCGTAGCATGTTGGGCGGAGGTGGTGGAAGACAAGCCCTTAATCGCCTGTGTTATTGAATTATTGAATTAAAAGCTTAAGTGCTCAGGGTGAGCGTGTCAGTTTTTCCACCGCTGAATGGTACACTGCTCGTTCCCCTTTTCATCCGAACGGATCGTTTGTGTATGTAAAAAATGAGGGGAGAATGGCGGCATTACACAGATCGCTTTCATTGTCTGTAATTCCCTCTCATTGTGACTGTAATCGTTCCCCGAGACAAGTCGTATTCACCCGGCGGTGGCACGCCTGTCCCTGATCTGCATTCAGCCCCCCTGAACACAACATAGGCCGTTCAGCCGCCCAGCTGTACCCTAGCACGCTGTTAATTAAGCAAGGGTTCTCTGCAAAGCAAACATTCTGCATAATTATGAATGAGGTGGGAGTCAAACCTGTTTTCATTAACTTGGGAGACGCAGCGTCGAGTATCAGAGAGGGTAAGTGTGTTCGCCGAATAGTTTGACCCCTGACCCTCCGCTCTCCCTCTCTCCTCCCACCCCCGACCTCCCACCTCCCCCGCCCCGCCCCTCCCTGTTTGGCATTCTGTTCACCTGTTTCCTGTTTCCCGTCTCCTCTCGTCACTCTGCTAAGTCGGTTCACTGATGTGGAGAAAACGATGTGATGTTAAAACTGCGTGTGTGCTTCACGAGGATGAGTGGCTCCCTATGACCCACGCCATCCGCCCTCCCCTCCTCTCTCTCCCTCGCTTTGTCTCTCTCTCTCACACACACACGCACACACACACGCGCGCTCGTTCTTCCTCTCGCTCACACATCACGCACCCTCTCACCCTCTCAAAAGAGTAGCTCAACTTATGCAGATGAGCTCATCAGAGTGGCGTTCCGAGATGAGCCAGCTCGGTCTGGAATTGTGTCAATACCGGCACCAAAACAAATGCAAATCAAATTCCAAATTAATGTGTTTTCCCCCCGAGGAGCCGAGGAGTCTTACTTACAGTCGTCCTCAGAAGATGACAGGATTCTGTTATCCAGGCGCCAAACAAGCCGCTGCCGTCGACGCGCTCGCTTCGCGACGCCACGCAGAAATCTCAGTCTCTCAGGTGGAGGGGAACGCACACCGAAATAGAACGGGGGGGGGGAGGGGGGGGGGGCGACGTAGGCCTACCGCCTCTTTGAACAGGCGCATCGCATGGTTTAGGCCTACTGGGTCGTTTTTTTTTCCTGATGTTGATTTAAAAATGGGGGATTTCTGTAGCCTATCCAATCTGTTACAGTAACATGTGTGTACACGATAAATCCAAATCCTATTTTACGGATAGTCCTCCTCTGGTTGGGGCTGCGTTGAGTTGAGGAGGAATGAGACATTAACCTTTTAGCTGGTTTGAAGTGGGCTCGCTGCAGAGCCTCTGCGGCAGTCATTGGATTTTTTTTTTTTATCTCTCCCCACAGAATTGGACATTGTGAGTCGTTTACACTGTCCAGTGCACATCTCGACGCTGTCCTCGCGTCTCTTCAGATGATAATGGAGGCGGGTAATCTCCCGCAGACGATCAAGACGGCTAATACCGCAGAAACCTCTGCGTCGCTCACGTCCTGATAAGCTGTCACCTAAAATCACCCCGAAATTACAGCTTTTTAACAGATTTTCGAGACGTATGCGTTTTGAAGTCGCCTGCTTGGGTTAAACCTGCGGCAGACGCAGTAGTCATACCCGGTCTGTCGTCGTACTCTCAGGATCCTACCTCACAGGCCGTTTGACCGCACATTTTTAGATCAACTCATTAAATATTAGTGACAGTCGCGGCTCAACGTAATTAATTTTTGATTGTTGACAAGGTGCGCGACACATGCATTGCCTTGTCATCCGTCACATGCAAGGATTTGCTTGAGTGACAGCTGCATCGCCATATCGTCCGTGGCAGCCCAGGACTCGTGTTCCAGGGTTTATTAAGCTAGCACACAGCGCGTTGTATTGGTATTCCGTCAACGCCCGTTTGTTGCAGGACTGAGTGAGATGGTTCCTTTTAACTATGCAATTGTTGAGCTTTTTATGCGCCGGCGAGAAAGTATTGGCAGACCTTGTTCACAGAGGCCTTATTAGGATTCATAGTTTTTTCGCCGTCCAGAAAAACATTTGAAAGCCATTCCATGACAACAAAAGATGTGTATACAAATTTAATAAAATACACACAGTGAAATACACACAATGGCCCATTTTCACGTGTAAGCTCAGCTTATTGGCACATAAACCGCAGAGGACGACATTTAAATTACAAATACATTCTTAAAAAAACAGATTTTTTTCCAGAACCTCAAATGGTTTTTTATGAAAAGGGACATTCCCTGTTGTACCACCATTAATAGTTCATAAGACACTTCATTTAACGTCACTGATATGTATTTCAGTTGCCTGGAATATCCAAAGAGATGTTTCTTAAAACACTAAGTGGAGACAAAAAGCATCACTGTACAAAAGCAGACGGGACTCAATAGCTCAACAGTAGCGATTCTTTCAACGGCCTCACGAAATGGGGTTCTTAAAATGTGTAAATCACAGACATCTAGATTGACAGGTAACGTTACACCATGGACACACTCCTCTCAGGCGGAGGGGAATGATGCTTCCCCTCCGCCCCATGCCTCCATCACAGTAGTCAAAGACACAGTTATACCACCTCCACACAACAAAGCCACAAACTCAAGGTACACACAAAGCGGATGGTTTTTGGTTATACAATGCGTGTCCGGGGCCTCCGCGGCGTGGCGCCCGGTGTCACCGCCCCGGGGTCATTTTCACCTGTGATTTCATTATCACACTCCGGGCGGGTGAGCGTGTGGGGGGGGAGGGGGAGGGGGAGGGGGAGGGGGAGGGGGAGGGGGAGGGGGAGGGGGAGGGGGAGGGTTGAGCGTGAGGCGGGGGCGAGCGAGAGGGAGAGCTTGGAGAGCAGATCGAGCGAGAGAGCGAGAGAGAGAGAGAGGGCGGGAGTGGGCGTACTGACGGGGGGTCAGTTCCCAGATTGTCGCTGAGGGTCCATGGCGCCCGCAGGCGCCCCACACTCCTGGCTGATCAGCGAGCTGTGCACCAGGCCGCCGGACAGGCTCTTGGGCCGCAGCTCCAGGCCGCCGCCCAGGAAGCGCGGCTCCTCCATCTCCGTGTGCGGCGGCGAGCACTGGCCGTCCGGGGGGCCATAGGCACTGTTGTCCAAGCCTCCACCTCCTCCGCCTCCGCCGCCTCCACCACCACCACCCCTCATCTCCTCCTTGGACTGCGGGCTGGGCAGCAGGTCCAGGGGGGGCCGGCTGGTGGGGAGGGGCGGGGGCGGGGGGCTGCAGGAGGCGGACGGCGACGGGGTCTCCTGGCTCGGCGCCCCCTGCTGGGCCTTCAGGTAGGGCTTGACGTTGGCCACCAGGATGGTGCCGTCGCGCGCCTGCTCCTTGCCGAAGGTGCTCAGGGTCTTCCGGCGGCTGATGGTGCCGTACAGCTCCGTCTCCAGCAGCGTCTCCATGCCGACGGGGATGAAGAGGTTGGTGCGGTTGTCCGTGGCGACGGCGGCGACGGCGGCGGCGGCGGCGGCGGCGGCGCCGTCCGCCAGCTGCCCGCCGCCGCCCGCCGCCCGCAGCTTGGGCATCCAGCAGCGGTCCGAGTGTCCGAGGGCGCGGCACTCGTCCGTGCAGTGGGCGGAGCGTTCCGGAGGGGCTGAACACACAGAGGGGGGGGGGGGGGAGGTTTGTTACGGGAGTGCCATCAGAAGTAGAAACAGCAGACTCTCTAATGCACTCGGTCATTGAACTAAAGTTTCTCCACCCTGGAAGACAAAGGCCCGCCCCCCCCCCCCCCTGTATCAGCGTTCTGTCTCCCTCAGTTGACTCCTAGCGATGCATAATTAATACGGCGAGCAGAACAACTCCTGAGCCTGTTGCACCAGCTGTTTGTGAGTTCAAGCAGCTCCGCGCGGCGTTGGGGCCCCGCTTTACTTTAGATCTGCGCCGTTCCTTATTACTGATCACAAAATACTACGCGTTCGCCCGGCTTATTCCTGCAAAAAAACAAATTATTATACATTATTTAGAGATTTTCTGTTTGGTATAGGCATAGTTGGTCGGGACTGCATTAACATTTTATTCCTTGTTGTGCGTTTGGGTGTTATTATGGGATGCCTGAGAGAACTGTTTTGAGTGCCCTCCTGTTTGCCTCAGCCTGTACTTATTGGAAACCAAAACACGACGACGAATTAAAGTATGGATTGAGCGTGTTTACATTATTTGAATGCTTTCAATGCTTTACTAAACCACAGAAGGAAAATCTAACCAGTAACAAGAGATCATACATATATACATATTTAAACAGGCATTTTGTAAGACTAGGTTCATATCAGGATTATTATTAACTTAAGTGCACGACTAAAAATACTGAATACATTTATCAAATTGATCAAAATAACACTTGCACATGACCTCTCTAATGAGCCTTCATATCAAATGTGAGAAAACTCGGTGATGGAGTTTGAAGAAGAGAAAATGTGTTCCCGAAGCCTTTTCAATCACCAGGCAAACCAAACGATGAGCGAGTGAGACACACGGCACAGCAGCAGCAGCAGCACCACACGAAAAGCATTCCAACACCCGCGTTGCCACAAAGGCTTTCAGTTTCCACCCTTTTCCACTCACAGTCCAGCACATGCTGTCAGTTCAGCCGGCTTCTCTTAAACTGTCTCCGATGCATTATCTCCCTGTATGGCTCCACACATGAGAGGCCTGGGAGGAGGAGGGGAGCGAGAGAGGACCATTCATCTCCAAGGCGACCGTACGCCGGTCCAAGCCGCCGCTGCAGCGGGCAGGTGATGCTGATGCAGAGAGATGTTTGGGGTAAGAAGCCCCTGCTTGGAACGCTGTAGCGGCCTCAGG
Organism: Gadus chalcogrammus; assembly: GCF_026213295.1. Lineage (NCBI taxonomy): Eukaryota > Metazoa > Chordata > Actinopteri > Gadiformes > Gadidae > Gadus > Gadus chalcogrammus. The sequence continues at coordinate 1,518,369 of NC_079431.1, forward strand.
TCATTATACCGTTCTGCCTGAGCACACAGCCTAAAACAATACGGATTCTGTCCGCCTTGCCCGGGAAACATACACGATCGTATTAATAATAATAATAATAATAATTCAGGTTGGATTCTTTATCTACCCTCTATGTTTAGAGGATTGCTTTGAAATACCAAAAGGCTCTGACTCCATTTCAAATCAAAAGCGGTCCCATCTTTCCCGTGTTTGAATACGGCATCACAGGCATTGTCCACCAAAATGGCCCATGAGCAAATATAAAATAGGAGAATGACTTATTCACACACACACACACACAGAACCAATCTGCCCACTACAAATATAATCAGAGACAGCCTAGCAACATGGCCAATGTGCATCTGGTAATGGTGAATAAATATTCAGGAGGGACGCTGGAGGGAGGCTCGCAGGTGCATACATTAGCGGCTCGAAGGCAGTGGGGACCCTGGCTCTGTGATAAAGGGGATGGGTGGAGGAAAACACCACCCTCGGCCGCGCGTGGAGGATAACACCACCCTCGGCGGCGCGTGGAGGGACAGAATCGTCCGCCTTTCATTTAAGATAACAGCAACACTGTCCGAAACGACAAAGTATGGGTTTTGTTTTCAATTAATATCAAATAATTCTCGCCGGCTCTCTCTCTCTGTTTCTCCCTCTTTGACACATGCACGTACACACACGCACACACATACACACACACACGCACACACACACACACACACACACAGGAGTGTTTGTACACACACCAGGAAATGTGTCAGAAACAAGGGAGAGAGGAGTGGGCATGTGTAGGTGGCTTGGTGTTGTGGTGTGATCAAGGAGACATGAGAAATACATCACGCAAATCTTCCATCATGTATGAAGTGCTCTCTCTCACACACACACACACACACACACACACACACACACACACACACACACACACACACACACACACACACACACACACACACACACACACACACACACACACACACACACACACACACACACACACACACAGAACAGAACACATTTATTGTCGCAGTTTGCTTTGCTTAAAAAAATGTTTAAATAAAGAAGCCTCTCTCACACACAGCGAGGGCAGAGAGAGAACAGCATTAACATAGGCCATTAATATTGAATGCAATGCTCCACTTCTTTGCATTTCTCTTATCGTACCAACGCAGGCTTCAAAAAATGATCTTGCATTCCATTCAAACAGGCGTCAGAGCTCGCCGTGTGAAACGTCTGCCGCGCATACATAACAACATCTCCCCCAATATCTCCTCGTTCGATTGGCCCTTTGAACTAAAGACAGAGAAAAACTACCATCCAGAAATGTGCAACTCAAGAAGTGATTGAATTTACACCTCCTGCAGAGGCAGAACCACATCCCTCCGCCCGCACTGGCTGATAGCAAACACACACAGACTCATCACTACAGAGGGAGGCAGATGGAGATAACAGGGGACAGACAGACAGACAGACAGACAGACAGACAGACAGACAGACAGACAGACAGACAGACAGACAGACAGACAGACAGACACAGACTCATCACTACAGAGGGAGGCAGATGGAGATAACAGGGGACAGACAGACAGACAGACAGACAGACAGACAGACAGACAGACAGACAGACAGACACAGACTCATCACTACAGAGGGAGGCAGATGGAGATAACAGGGGACAGACAGACAGACAGACAGACAGACAGACAGACAGACAGACAGACAGACAGACAGACAGACAGACAGACAGACAGACAGACAGACACAGACTCATCTCTACAGAGGGAGGCAGATGGAAATAACGGGGGACAGACAGACAGACAGACAGACAGACAGACAGACAGACAGACAGACAGACAGACAGACAGACAGACAGACAGACAGACAGACAGACAGACCGACTCACTGAGAGCCCGACCATGTGAAATAAATAGATGAATGTGGGGAGAGAGGGAGAGAGGGAGGGAGGGGGAGAGGGAGGATTTGAAATATAAAGATGAAGAGATGAAGGTGGAGAGAGAGAACGAGAGGGAGGGAGGGAGGGAGGGGTGGAGGGAGGGAGCGTGAGAGGGCTCCGCATTTCCCTGTGGCATCCAGAAAAACGGTTTCCATCTCCGCATGGCTTGAGTTTAAAAAAAGCACGCCACCCGGTTCACAGCGATGTAAATGGTGTGGAAGCACTACAAGGGCCCCTGATGACCGGGGTCCCACCTCAGGACATTGGGCCCTCCTCACAGGGAAACCAGAGATGACTCCGCCGCTTCCCAGCTGCCTTTTATTTTTTTTACCCAGCATGCATGCTGCCTGCGATTCCCGAGAAGCGATTCATATTTTCAACGCCTCTACACATGAAAAGGTAAATATAGGAGTGGGGGGGAGGGTTCATGTTTGATCGGGTTTGAGGGGAAGTTCTGACTTGTTAAAAAGAGAAGATGTTGGGACGGGGGGGGGGGAAACAATTGAGTTTCATCGGCTTTCATAAGAAACCTTTTTTTCCTCGTATTTCAGAGCCGCCGAAAATGCAGTAGCTAACGCGGTGAATGTTTTGAGGGAGCGGGCACAAAGGGAGCCATGTTTCACTAAAAATACCTGTCTCTCCCCGCTGAAAGCATCTGTCATGCTCCGCTGTCTCGTCCTTGTTAGTCAAGGCATGGAAGTGGCGAGCTCGCGTTCACATAATGGCATGATCAAAAGCAGCAGTGACAGAAGTAGACTTTGCCATGGATATGGATTTGTTTGATGGCTAAAGAAGACATGGGGATGTTGAACGCGCTGCCTACTGCCAATGGACTCTTTTATCCCCTTAAACTCTCTGCTGCCTTCCACTCCCGCACTTTGTATGTCTTCTTGGCAACAACACGTCTCACGGTGTCCAACATAAAGTACGGGGGGGAGAGAAAACCTAAAAGGGAAAAAAAAGCAGAATCTGTCCGCGGGTAATCTTTGATTACTGTCTCGTGCGGCGTGCGGCTAAAAGCCGCTTGAACCTGTTGGTTTCTATGGTTTCAACAATTTCTTCCCCTCTCCCTCCCAAACCCCCCCCCCCCCCCCTCCAGACCGCCACTACCTGCTCCACCACATCTATGCTCTGGATCGCTTGGGGGGGGGGGGGGGGTGGGTGGTGTTGGATGAAAGGACGAAACAAGGTCTGAGACAACAGTCCGTTAGGCTGCTTGGAGACGAGAGGCAGGGGGGGGGGGGGGAGAGAGGGAGAGTACTCACCCTGCTCAAGAGGCTGGCTATTAACTGCGGTGGTTGCTTTCATCTTGAGGGCCTCTCTGCCAGATGTGTCGCAGTGCGAGCCTTTATTAGTATCCTGGTCACTGTCTGCCTGGTCGCTGTCCCCGTGGCCGCTGTCTCGCAGGCTGGCCCTCTCGGCGTCCTTAAAGGTGGAGCTGCAGCAGAGGACGGAGCGGAGAGAGGGGATGGAGTCCAGACAACGCACCGCTCACCACTACCTCCCCTGTGTGTGTGTCTGTGTGTGTGTGTGTGTGTGTGTGTGTGACTGGCATGGCCCAGCGGCCTGATGTTGAGGTGTGTGTAACCCCGTTGGTCAGGAAGGTGTTTCTTAGGAGCCTTACCTCTGAACAAATGGCTGCCTGCTGCCGACGTAATTGGGCTCAGAGGGAAAATTATCCGTCTGAAAATGAGGAGAGGGAGAAAGAAAGGAATAAGAATCGCATCCGGTCGTCTGGAGCCGCGGCCGACGCCTCTCTGTAGCAATCAGGGGAACATAAAAATGATAAAAAAACCAAATCAAACCAAAATGATTCTCTCTGCGGTTTATCGGCTGCTACGGCTTTAATCTCTGCGATAAATACTACGCATTAATGAAATCATTGCACTGAAAGAATGGCAGCATAATAAGGAAGAATCTCCATTATGAGCATATGTGGCATCTTGGCAGGGTGAGGCGCTAATGCATTAGCCAGCGCCGTGAGCATCCTTCCCCTATCCGAGGGTAATGTGTTCACGTTGATCACACCCACTTGCCCTAGCAACTGGTGACAGTGCCAGGCCCCGTCGTTTGGGTTATCGTCCTCAAATGAGACGGTCGCTCCGAATGTCCTAGATAAAAAAATAAAAAAAATAAATAAAACATTCCCAATGTTTTAAATAACATGGCCGACCAATCTCTGTCAATTAAGCGAGCCGGCTGGCTTTTATTAGCACACGCGTCATATCTACAACCAAAGGGCTGACCCTCTTTAATTGCCTTCATCTGCAGGATAAGGGTTGGGGGAGTGTGGGGGGGGGGGGGTACCTAACCCATGCTTGGGGAGGGCCGTAGGGGGGGGAGGGGGGGGACGCTATTGTGGGGGTTCTGCTGTGTGCAGCTAGCCCGCCTGGCACATAGCCGTTCAGTAATGTGATCGGACAAGCTGCTCAAACACCTGTCCAATCCACGGCGCTCAGGCGCGGGTTTGTTTCCGCTCTATAGCGATTCGTCTGGCAGGACCACAGCGTTGCTCAAAACTCACTCTGTTTGCGTGTCTCGCTGAAAGGAGGTCCTGATTATGCAGACCAGCTGTAAGGTTTACGCAGGAGGGGACTTATAATGGTCTAATTAAAGGGAGACGAAAAGAAAAACCAAAAAAAACCAAACACATTGGGTTTTTGGGAACAAAATAAATTTCAGATTTAACCGATACTGCAGAAAACCAGAGCAGCGGGCATTTCCATAAGTAACACAATAAGCTCCGGTGAAGAGCGCCCATAAGTGACACCCTGCTTCATCAGCGGTCCGTAACGCACAGCGATGACACCGGCGAAGGAACCTCACTACCATTGTTTCCGGGAGCTTTTTTCCATTACACTGCGTATCTTTCGTCAGATAACGGCGGCGCGCCCGGGGGCGATAAGGGAGAAGGGATGGGGGCAGATAACACAGAGACCCCGGTGGGACGCGGCGGCACGAGACACCCCGCCCCACGCTAGGCCCGTACCTGGATCACCGACATCCTGTTGCTGCCCTGCGTCTCCCCGCCGAGGCCGGCGAAGCTGGAGTGGCAGGCGGCGCGCGGCACGGTCAGGCTGTTGGGGGTGGTCTTCAGGTACATGACCTCCGACCGCGGCAGGGTCAGGGGGAGCGGGCTCTGGTAGTCGAAGCAGATGGGCGAGGTGATGAGCGAGGGGCTGCTCACCACGTTCATGCGGCTCGCCGAATCCCGCTCCTCCATCTCACTCTGCACCAGCATGATGTCACTCTTGTTGATCCTCTTCTTCTTCCCCTTCCCCGCCGGCGGATTGGAGTACTCGGCCATGCGGCAGTTGTAGTTCCCCGTCTCCTTGTCCTGGTGCTTGGACTTGACGGCGATGGCGGCCATGACGGCCAGCAGCATGACGGAGATGATGCAGAGGGTCACGATGAGGGGGAGGGACACGTCCCAGGGCTGGGGCTCCCCGCTGGGGCTGGAGCTGCCGCCCGGCGCCGGTTCGGGGTTGGCCCTGATGATCAGCTTGGCCACGGCGAACAGCGGCGGCTTGCCGTGGTCCGTCACCTTGACCACCAGCTCCACCGCGGGCGCCACCTCCTCCCAGAGGGCGTGGGCGGTCCTGACCTCGCCCCCCACCGGGTCCATCTCGAACAGGTGGTCCTCGTTGCCCTCGGAGATCTCGTAGGTGAGGTGGCCGCTCTCGCCGTGGTCGTGGTCGACCGCCTTCACCGTGGTCACGATGTAGCCCATGCCCACGTTGCGCGGCACGGGGATCTCGGCGGTGTCGTTCTGCAGCAGCGGCAGCACGATGACGGGCAGGTTGTCGTTGACGTCCAGGATGCTGACGCGCACCGTCCCCGTGCTCTCCATGTGGGGGGCGCCCGCGTCCTTGGCCTGCACCTTGAACTCAAAGAACTTGGTCTGCTCGTAGTTGAAGGAGCGCGAGGCGTAGATGGCGCCGTTGGTGGGGTTGACGGAGACGTAGGTGTACACCGACACGTCGCCGATGTGCGAGGGCAGGATGGAGTAGGACACGGTGCCGTTGCGCCCCACGTCCGGGTCGTGGGCCAGCACGGACCCCAGGTACTCCCCCGGGATGTTGTTCTCGGGGACCTGCAGCACGTACACGGCCTTGGTGAAGCGCGGCGCGTTGTCGTTCTCGTCCAGCACCTTGACGGTGAACGACTTGGTGGAGTTGAGCGAGGGCAGGCCGTTGTCGCGGGCGACGATGGTGATGTTGTACTCGTCCTTCAGCTCCCGGTCCAGCGGCCGGTCGGTGAGCAGCGTGTAGAAGTTGTCGTTGTTCTCCTGCAGCCGGAACGGCACGTTGCCCAGGACCCGGCACTGCAGCTGCCCGTTGCGCCCCGAGTCCTTGTCCGTCACCCTCACCAGCGCGATGACTGACTCCGGGGGCGCCGCCTCGCTGATGGCGCCCTGGCGCACCGACATGAAGCTGATCAGCGGCCAGTTGTCGTTCTTGTCCAGCACCTTGACGGTGATCTTGCAGTGGCCCGGGATGGGGTTGGGACCCAGGTCCTTGGCCTGGACGTCGAACTCGATGATGGGGTTCTCCTCGTAGTCGATCTCCCCCTGGATCTTGATGACGCCCGTGTTGGGGTCGATGGAGAACAGGTCCTGCATGCGCTCGGACGCGTACCCCGTGAAGGAGTACACCACCTGACCGTTGCTGCCGTCGTCCTGGTCTGTGGCGTTCAAGTCAATCAGTATTTTTCCCGGCGGAGAGTTCTCTGGAATCTCAATGACGTAGGAGGACTTTTCAAAAACAGGGCTGTTGTCATTGGAATCAGTGACCCTGACGTTGATCTGCATGGAGCCTGATCTGGGATATTCCCCCCCGTCGATGGCAGTCAGGAGGAGGGTGTGATGGCTTTGGTCCTCCCTGTCCAGAGGTCTCTGAACCACCAGCTCTGGGTAAATGGTCCCATCTCCCCGCACTTTTAAATCCAAGGAAAACGTATTGTAATCATCTCGGGTGACCTGATAAGTTTTAATGCCGTTTTCCCCAAAATCCAAGTCATGTGCGATGGTGAGGGGGAAGCGTGTCCCGGCAGCTGCGTTCTCGGAAATATCAATATTGACGTGGTCGGAGGGGAAGCTGGGCGAGTTGTCGTTAATATCTTGGATGTCAATCTTGATCATGCATATTTCCTTGTCGTTGGCGAAAACCTCCATGGAGAGCTGGCACTTGGGGCTGCGTCGGCACAGCGTCTCCCTGTCAATCCTTTGTTTGGTGAACACCAGTCCGCTCTCCGGGTCGATGTCCACCAAGTGCGGGGCGGAATTCTCCAGGACCCGAAAGTTGGATTTCTTGCCTCTCTCCAACGTGCCATATCCGGCATCTTTCGCGATATTCCCGATGACAGTCCCCGGTCCCTGCTCCTCCGGAACGGAATAATTTAGGTTTTTCAACGAGAGGGCTTTAACCCACAAGAGAAAGAAAACAGGGACAGAGAGGCGCATCCCTGACACTGGATATGCGGTAGAAGGAGAGAAAAATCCTCTTTGACTTTCAACCTGTTGATTACAGCAAACCTAGAGGACTAAACCGCCCAGGCATGTGGCTCCTCGCTGATCCAAACGCGTTTGGAAACGTAATCGATTAATGAGCCGTTTCTCTCCTTTCATCGGTTTCCGATCAGCTATTTTACATTCCGTAGAGCCATGGTGAACTCTTTCTGTCCACAAAGATGACCGCCCGGCGACACCTCACGCAGGAATGACAGATGAAATCCAACATGGCTTGACAGAATCCCCCCTTCTCGAGCGAAGCACCAAAGAACACAGAGGAGCTAAAGGGTGCTGCGTCTCCCACCGCATCAAGGTTAAACCCGTCTGGATGCTGAAGGTTAGACTGGAGCCCACTAAAGCGCATTGCCCTCATGCGACATCTACACCTAAGCTACGGCAAACACTGACATGCCCGCTCCGAAATGCAGCATAGCCCATTATTACTATTCACAATGCATTGACTTTAGCTCCTCGGTGCGGCACACTGTTGCACACGGGTTGCGCTCACCGACCACACGTTTAGTCCTGGCTCCAAAGTGCACCAAAACCCCGAATAAGGGCGCTTCAACCTGTCCAACCTTTTGTATTCCCGTCATTCAAGAGCATCTACGGCGAGGCTGACACTTTGCTCCGGTGATTCTCCAATAATCAGTCCCCTATAATCCCGTAATCCAGTCTACTCGGACCAAGCACGTTTACATCCCTCGGTCGGACTATTCTCGACTGCTTCGGCTTCCGTGAAACGTAGAGAAAAAAGGGGCAAGATGTGCGGTGTCGCACGATGTCAGATAATCAAAATGAATCGCTGTCCTACCCCTCAGTTCTCCGCGTCAACTGGTGAACCAGCGCTGAGATCCGCGCTCCAATCCTCCGGAGGTTCGATCGGAGTCCACAGCATCGCTTGATGCATTTTTACATAGTTTCTGATCGTCCTCTCTGGCCAATGAGTGAACCGGTGACAGATCGAGCCTTGTGGGGTTTCTCCGATAGGTCTGGGCAGATCGCATGCAGCAGGGCTGTTCCACGGCTACGTGATGCTGGTACTGATGCTGCGGGCGCCCAGAGCGGAGAGGAGATGGGAACGTGCTGCTGGTTGTTGTTGCTAATGCGGAGGAGGCGGTGGGGATGAATACATCTGAGATTCGTTAGTGAATAATAAAGTCCGCGCAGTGGGGTGCTTGACAGGTGGTCATTGTTGCACGCCGAAGCTCAGCTGGCCATCTCGTTTTGGGGCTCGGGGAAAGTAAAAGAATCGAGGCTGAAAGAGAAATAAAGAGAGATGCGCTCCTTCAAAATAATGGCCCCCCTCAGAATTGATATCGAATCGTTTTTGTAGCGTTGAACTATGATCAAATAAGAACAAGGCTTTACTAGTCTATATTAAGCTATTAATATCTGGAACCTTGAACGAGGCCAGTAAGCTCATACAATTGGCCTATAATAGGCCTACATTGAAATAACATAAAATATAACAAACACACACGGCATGAACTGCTTTCACCGCTCTGACACAGAACCTTTTCGGTTGAGATATAAAAACGGTTGACGGCTAAACAATATAAAAACAACATGTCTGCTACAGCTCTCCAGCACTGGGCTGCACAATGCGATGAGAACGCTTTCATAACCATCAGACTTTCATAACCATGAGCAGAATATGAATTGATTCGGTTCAATTCTGCATTGCAACCTGTAGCATTCAGTCCTCCACGTGTTGCTGCTCTCCTGTGGTCTCGGGTGGTGCTGCGGGCACCCACACCTGGCCAGGTGAGAGGTTTGAAGGCTACAGGTTGCGATGCAGAATGGAACCGATTCAATTAATATTCTTCTCATGGTTATGAAAGTCTGCTGGTGATGAAAGCTCTCATCGGTGTGTGCTAGGAGACCTGTAGCAGACATGGTGTTTTGGTATTGTTTAGCTGTCAACCGTTTTTGTGTCTGAAAAAAACAAGTTTATTTGTCAGAGCGGTGAAAGCAGTTCATGCCGTCTGTTTTTGTTATATTTTCCTATTCGGTCAATAGAATTCGATTATATTTCAATGTATTCTATTGTGTTAGCTTACTCGCCTCGTTCAAGGTTTCGGATATTAATAGCTTAGTACCAACTAGTAAAGCCTTGAGTCCTTATTCGATCATAGTTCATCGCTACAAATACGATCAGATGGGCCTGGCTCTGACTGGGGCCGGCCCGGGGCCCGGTTAGGCCTTGCCCCAGTAGGGCTGGCCTCTCTTAGGCCCCGCACGCCCCCTCGTAGTGGCTCCGCCTAGTGGTCCCAAGCCGCGTAGGACCTGCGTAGGGCTGGCCCCACATAGGCCTAGCCCCCATAGGCCTGGCCCCAGTAGGCCTTACCCCAGTAGGCCTGGCCCCAGTAGGCCTAGCCCCAGATAGGCCTGGCCCCCATAGGCCTGGCCCCCCATAGTGCTAGCCCCCATAGGCCTGGCCCCAGTAGGCCTTACCCCAGATAGGCCTGGCCCCAGTAGGCCTAGCCCCAGTAGGCCTTACCCCAGATAGGCCTGGCCCCAGTAGGCCTAGCCCCAGATAGGCCTGGCCCCAGTAGGCCTTACCCAGATAGGCCTGGCCCCAGTAGGCCTAGCCCCAGATAGGCCTGGCCCCAGTAGGCCTTACCCCAGATAGGCCTGGCCCCAGTAGGCCTTACCCCGATAGGCCTGGCCCCAGTAGGCCTTACCCAGATAGGCCTGGCCCCAGTAGGCCTTACCCCAGATAGG
>NC_079431.1:1531058-1533558 GCF_026213295.1 Gadus chalcogrammus
TTGCAATACTAAAGCCCACGATGCACTGGAGTGCTGATATACATAAGCGGGCATTCTCCATCTAACAGGGCCGCGTGACTCAGGATGGAACCACTAAAGGGTGCTCCCTTATAAGAGAAGAATATACGGTGTCTGGCAACGGGAGTGGTTTGTTCCACTTATAACATGGTTACCCACTGATTGGATATTAGTTCCTTTCATCCATAACCGTTATTGTTTTATATCGATTCCAATCAGCGGATAATTAAGATATTGTCCCGACGCTCTGAGCGTGTTGTTGTTGCGTTGCCAAGGAAACATCTGGTCGATGGCACTACTTAACCGTTGCTGTTAATGCCGGACTCAGAGGGCATTGATCCGCGCCTGTAATGGCGAAGGTTATTGTAGAAGAATGCACACCCTCGGAGCGGGCGGACCAATCAGAACAAAACATTCGGCGCTGCTACGATATAATTGGAGCCGTCTGATTAACATTTAGCCGCGATAATTGTAGGACCTTTATTTTTTACGAGTTTGCGAATACAGCATCCGATCCTGCATTGTCATTCGACCTGCCAGACTTTTATTTCGTCCTTCAAAGGTGACATGTTATACCAACAGGTGTGAGCGTGATTAGCCGTTACACGCCGTTTTCAGAATCAGCCTCTGCTGACATCACAAGTGGGCGTGTCCACCTAGATGTATGACGGATAGATGAGCAACGTTTTGCTACCGTCCACCGGGTAGGCTGGTAGACTGATCTACCCAGCACACATCTACGTTGGACCAGCCACTTGTGATATTAGAAGAGGCTGATGCTCAAAACGCCTTGTAACGGCTAATCACACTCACACCTGGTGGCGTAATGTCTCACCTTTAAATCCTCGCCTCCTCTGGTGTGACCCCTGCTGCTGTTTCCCCGCTGCTAACGTCGCGTCGTCGCCTAGCCAGCCTCTCCAACCGCCGTCGCAACACCCGCTCACACTTTGAACGTCGCAGCTCATGCTAAGCATCTCATCGGCACCGCGGGCGCCGTGGGCAGGGGGGGGGGGGGGGGGGGGGGCTCCAGGAACCTTAACCAGCCGCGTCGCGGTCAGACTTCCAGAACAAATTACTTTTGATCGGTGATTCATGGATTTCATGTATATTTGAAAATACATCCGGTGTGGGAGGGAATAGGGCCCCATTTCACAGGGAGAGAGTCGAACCCAAACCCTCTTCTCCCTCCACTTATTTCCGAGTCAAGAGGCCTGCTCCGCGGATCGGATCTGAAGATATCTTTTAACAAGGGAGAAGCACTGTAGCGGTAAAGACCGGTTTATCTTTAACTCTTATTCAAATAACCTAAATGTCAGCATGCCCACTGTGGTGCACAGGCTGGTAAGTGTTTAATTTATTATCTGTATGGACATATATATATATATGCAGTGTTGTGCCTGAACGCTTTCATTGAACGATAGTTCATGAACTCGTTCATATTTTGGGTGAACGTGAACTGAACGTACTGTATAACTGCCTGATGAACGTTACTGTGAACTCGTTGATTCTGGTGTCTGTAAATTGGATGCTAACTTAGTGTAACTTCGTTCAAAAGGGGGTTTATTTGTTTATCAACATGGCGGATGCGCACGCAGAACGGCGTGTTGTTTGACCGGTTGCCATGGTAATCTCCGTGTGGTTAATTTGTAGTTGCGGTGTTGTCAGCTTACTGTTACATTAAACTGTAATCAGAAAATGCAGTTATATGCTATAGACCCTATAGTACCTGTCGTATAAAGGATGGGACGAATTTCAAATTATAAATATGTACACTTTATGTTGAAAGTAAAGACCGTCGCGATTCCCATTGAAACGAATGTCGCTGTGATTATTTTTTCAAAATGAGAGCTGTTGAATTGTGAAAAAATAATTAAACTGTAATCAGCCAAGCGGCTATAGACCCTAGAAGAGTATCTGTGGTATAAAGGCAGAGACGATTTTTTGAATTATAAATATGTACAATCCATAACGTTAGCTCTCTGGCTCATAGCTCAGCGGACTAGAATACCTCGTAGAATCATTGCTTGTCGGCCGGAAACGGAAAAGGGGGCTGTTTACGTTTGGTTGTAGTCTTTTCGCTCGGTTCTCCATCTCAACAGTAGGGCTAGAACCGAGCGAAAAGACTACAACCAAACGTGATCAACCCCCCTTTACGTTTCCGGCAAACAAGCAATGAGTCTTCAAACAGAAATCAATGGGATTTACAAAATGCGCTAAATGGGCAATAAAACACGATAGAAACTACGCTACGATACTTGATTCAACCACTCTATTTCATCCTAGACAAACCACAAAGCGTTCAAAATACCGGAAAAAACTAATAGCTCAGAGCAACATATTGTAAAAAAGAACTATGAACTAGTTCATTATTTGGAACTGTGAACTGAACTTTGAACTAGTTGACGTAGAATGTGAACTTTCCCAACACTGTATATATGGATGGAGAGAGAGAGAGAGAGAGAGAGAGAGAGAGAGAGAGAGA
>NC_079431.1:1536058-1553558 GCF_026213295.1 Gadus chalcogrammus
AACACACACACAACACAACACACAGACAACACAACACACACACAACACAACACAACACAACACAACACACACACAACACACACACAACACAACACAACACAACACAACACGCACACCATAGGCACCAGGACGCACGCAGCACGCATCAGGCACCAACACACAACACACACCAGGACGCACACAACACACAACAGGACGCACACGACACGCATCAGGACGCACACAACACACAACAGGACGCACACAACAGGACGCACACAACACACACCAGGCGCCAACACACAACACACACCAGGACGCACACAACACGCATCAGGACGCACACAACACGCATCAAGATGTACACGACACGCACAACACGCATCAGGACGCACACAATACGCATCAGGACGCACACAACACGCATCAGGACGCACACAACACGCATCAGGACGCACACAACACGCATCAGGACGCACACAACACGCATCAGGACGCACACAATACGCATCAGGACGCACACAACACGCATCAGGACACACACAACACGCATCAGGACGCAGACAACACGCATCAGGACGCACACAACACGCATCAGGACGCACACAATACGCATCAGGACGCACACAACACGCATCAGGACGCACACAACACACAACAGGACGCAGACAACACACCACAGGATGCACACAACACGCACCAGGCACCAACACACAACACACAACAGGATGCACGACGACACAGGCACCAGGAGGCACGCAACACGCACATCACACAGCACACAACAGGACGCCACACAACACACAACAGGACGCCACACAACACTCAGCAGGACGCACACAGCACAACACGCTGTTTGTTTCCCGACAGAGGGGGCGTCCGCGGCGGAGCCCGTCGCGTGGCTCCCGGCTCAGCCTCCTGCGCATGCGTCCCGTCCCCCCCCCCCTCTGAGGAGCGCCTGTTTGTTTCACTGTAACGTTTAACAGTTTGCGTGCTTTGATTTCCCCCCATATTGTGAGGAGTGATAAGGCACGTGCTCTAATCCGATGACAGCCAGCGCGCTGTGACTCACAGGCAGCTCTCTGGATCCGCTCTCGGTTGGACTGCGGCTCTCGGCAGCAGCCCCTACCTATTTAGCATGCGATTGATGAACCAGCATTGTCAAAAAGTCATTTAAATTAACTTCTTGGGCAGATATCTACCCCGCTAACTGTGCGTTGGGCCAGCAGCTATCAGAAAATTAAAGGGTACATCGCGTTTGTTTCTGCTAAATTGAAATGGAACAAACCCGAGGAGGGCGAGGGTTTGAGACCGTGTGTGGATCAGATTGGCTTATTGGTTTCTCTCCCCTCTTTTACTTGCTAGATGGGTCTTATTTCTTTCATGTTTTGCTAATTCATTACCTCAAAATGTATTTAATAAAACGCTTCCAAAGATCTAAATTTTCTGTGGAATTCCCGGGCACATCTTTTGTTGTGCCTCTTGTTTATCATTCCCGGCGTTCCGGACGGCGTCCAGCTGGCACTGATGGCGGCCGCTCGCACCCAGGGCCGGGTCTATCATGAGCGAAAGACGCACTCTGATTCGTCCCTGTTTCAGAGAAACTTTGAGAGCACAAGAACTCATTCATACCCATTTCCATAAACAGCTTAAATGAACAATAACCAATGGACAAAATAACCCTGACGCACTTTACAAGTATCCATAGCTTTTATCTTGTAATCATTATAGGCCTACTTGTTTTAGGATCTATACACACTGTGTGTGCTCGCAGAAATCTGCGTTGTATGACAGCTTATCAATTGGTCCTGGTTGTAGGTTACCACGTCAAAGAAGATCTTCTGTTACGACAGACAATAAAGATTTTTCTGAATCTGAATCTGAATCTGAATCCGAATGAAATGCCACTGGCCTTGGATCCTCCTTGAGCCAAATGACGACGGCGGACGGAAGCAAACGTTTGAGTCTCTCTGGAAATAAGTCTGTTTTGATGTAGTGCGTGTCTAATTGCCGATGAGGTTTTAAATGAAAGCGGCAGACAGCGGCTGAGTAATGGCTGCTTACACGGCCCCTGCTGTTGTTTCAACTTCTTAAGGAGGTAATGTCATCGCCGAGGAGGCTGTCGCACCGTTCGGCAAACGATATTAGCCCCTGTTACACCAATTTATTAGATTAGAGCCTTTTCCGGTGACGCCGGGTGTCACCGTGACATCGCCTGAAGACGCGCTCGCCACCTCGCTGGGTGTAAATAACACATACATCTCAGCTTCAATTAGCACGGGGCGGCGCCACGGCGTGACAGCCGGCGCATTGACTGATACAACACAGCGAGGGGGGGAGTCACCGGGAGGGAGGGCGGGGGGGAGGGGGGGGAGGAATACACTGACAGCCTTTTTTGAGGTTTATTTATTATTTTCCCGTATTTCAGGCCGTCAAGTGTTGTCAACGAGGCTTTTCCAATTACTTTAAGGCTAACTGTGAACCGCTAATAACTTCAGGGAGATTCGAGAAACAAAACATGTTAGCTAATTACAAAAAGCAACTCATTTAGTCTGATTGCCTGAACATATTACAGTGCTTTTTTTACACTTTCTCCGCCCACTGTCTTTTCCATTTCTCCCTCTCTCTCCCCTCTCTCCCTCTCTCTCTCTCTCTCTCTCTCTCCCCCCTCTACATCTCTCTCTCTCTCTCTCTCTCTCTCTCTCTCTCTCTCTCTCTCTCTCTCTCTCTCTCTCTCTCCATGCTCTCCCCCCCACCCCCAACCCCCCTCTCTCTCTCTCTCTCTCTCTCTCTCTCTCTCTCTCTCTCTCTCTTCTCCATCTCTCTCCCCCCCCACCCTCTCTCTCTCTCTCTCTCTCTCTCTCTCTCTCTCTCTATGCTCTCCCCCCCCCCCACCCCTCTCTCTCTCTCTCTCTCTCTCTCTCTCTCTCTCTCTCCCTCGATCTCTCTCTCTCTCTCTCTCTCTCTCTCTCTCTCTCTCTCTCTCTCTCTCTCTCTCTCCATGCTCTCCCCCCCCCCACCCCTCTCTCTCTCTCTCTCTCTCTCTCTCTCTCCTCTCTCTCTCTCTCTCTCTCTCTCTCTCTCTCTCTCTCTCTCTCCATGCTCTCCCCCCCCCACCCCTCTCTCTCTCTCTCTCTCTCTCCTCTCTCTCTCTCTCTCTCTCTCTCTCTCTCTCTCTCTCTCTCTCTCTCTCCCACCCATATCAGCCTCTGCTTTAATTTGTCTTTAATGTAGGGAGGAATGGCGTCCTCTCCATGTTTTCCTTTGGCAGATGTCGCCACGACGCTCCACAGTGACATAATGAGCCTCTCACTCTGGGCTTCGCAGTAAAGCACAATCAACTGGTGTACGACTGGCAGGTATTTATCATCATCGACCACCGGCCACGTCCCCTCTCTCTCTCTCTCTCTCTCTCTCTCGCTCTCTCTCTCTCTCTCTCTCTCTCTCGCTCTCTCGCTCTCTCTCTCTCTCTCTCTCTCTCTCTCTCTCTCTCTCTCTCTCGCTCTCTCTCTCGCTCTCTCGCTCTCTCGCTCTCTCTCTCTCTCGCTCTCTCTCTCTCTCTCTCTCTCTCTCTCTCTCTCTCTCTCTCTCTCTCTCTCTCTCTCTCTCTCTCTCTCTCTCTCTCTCTCTCTCTCTCTCTCTCTCTCTCTCTCTCTCTCTCTCTTACTGTGACACTTACTGGAGTCTAATGAGGATCACAGTTGCATAAAGAAACATGTGAAAAAAGGTCCTGCATTAGTCGTTGCACAAGTACAAGATATATATAACGAAATGAGATCTCTGCATTTAACCATCACTAACAGCACTTGGAGCATCCATTAATGGCAATAGGAGCATTTAACCATATATATCTTTAACCTATATATATGTATATCGTTAACTATCTGTCTATATATATCTATATATACATATAGAAAGATCGTTAGATTGATAGATTGATCGATAGATCGATCATCGGTATCTGTGTATTACCAATGCAGAATAACAGTGTGTCGTGTAGCGTGGATCTTATAGGCGTCACCTTTGCAGCGTTCCGCAGGCCCCCTGATTGGTTGCCCGCTGTGTGTGTGTCTGACTCTAAAGGCAACAATAACATCATCATCTGAAACGGTGCTGAGGAAAATAATAAATGAATGTAATGCAACAGCTGCTCCTTAATCACCTGGATATATAATATATGTAAATATAGATAATCATTTTATGTGTAAGTCGTGAAAGTTTGGGTGTCGCTGCAAACTTTGAGTTGTCATGTCGGGAGCAGGCTAGTGATGCGCGGAGCGCTAATTGATGAAGGAACAACAATAGCTTGTTTATAACTTCTACTAATCTCCTCTCTGCACCATCTGAGGAGGTATGTTCGCTGATGCGGTTGGACGAGAATCAAAGGAACCATCTCCACTTGCCTGTGGAGCACTGAGCACACGACTCTGCCAAAGAGAGACTCATAGCCTTCAGAATTCACAACCGGCGTTGCATCAGATTCACACGTTTCACATCATACATCATATATCTGGAAACAGCGACGCGCCAAAGTCACAAGGCTCAACCCCATGTGTCTCTAATGTTGGTATAGCATAACGTTTCCCCGAGAGGCTTCGCAGTCGTTGAAGAGCTGCATACTTAAAGGACTGGAGACCGAAGACACCTTTCCTGAAGGAGGAGGAGGATGATAACTTTTCTATGGCAACCGGTTAAAAAAGGAATCGGGAGAGAACACTTTTAATGATGCTGATGACTCCATAGGAAGATGAGATGATTAAATGCTTGATTAACAAGCAGCAGTGTGTCACGGAGAATGCAGAGTTTGCAATATTAATTATTCTGTTGTATTGATGTGGGCTGAAACATTTAAAGTAGGCCTATTTGAATGGATCCAGTCTTTATCAATAATAAAGTTGGATATATAGTTCCACCGTAATGTATTATGAAATGCAGCATAATGTAAAACAATGTAGGTGACGTTTGCCTCTGGCTATTGCTCATTTTGATGCATTCGTTTATTATTTTCATTACATTGCTGCCACTGAGATATAGCAACGGAATGTAGTGAAATAAACGTCCTGAGATAAATCGATGGGTTTATTTTTGGTCGTTTTTTACTCTTTTTTAAAATTTGAATTGGGAGACGGTTTGCTTTTGTTCTGGGACACTCTCATTCCCCAGACGGGATTAGAAAAGCACGCCTTATCTTATCTAATATGTTAATCGTGAAGTTGTAGCTGAAGTTGCAGCTCCAGCTTGATTGGTCTACGTATCAAATATGCAGCCATTGAAACCTAACAGATATTTCACAGTATTCTCATCGCATCCTTTCCAGTCACGAGTGCAACAAAGCAGTTCACAAGATGAATATGCTGAGTATGTCCCCTCTGCATCATCTGCCAACACATTGGGAAATTGCTATTCATAAGCACTTGAAATCTGACTTTCAATCTTTTTCTTCTCTCTTTATTTCTTTCCCGCATTTTCTCCCACGGCTTTTTTTTCCGCAGAAGGCACGCTGATGAAACACAACGCGAGGTGTGTAACGCCTGCGTTTCACATGCGTTTGTTCGCAAACAAATCAATTGGGATGTAGAAAGTGCACATATGCCCGAGGAGGACTGCGTGTTTCCAATCAGGGCGCCTGCAGCACCCCACTGAATCCCGATGAATTCCTTCCTGTTCGAATTTATATTAATGCGGAACGTGGCTCACGATAATCCCATTTGGTCGGTCTAAATAATCACAATCGTAGTTGAAGTGTATCCCCACTACAAACACTGACTGTACATGCACACGCACACGCCCACGGGCACGCACACACACAAACTCACACGCACAAACTCACACGCACACGTGCACGCACAAACTCACACGCACACGTGCGCGCACACACAAACACACACACACACACACACACACACACACACACACACACACACACACACACACGCACACACGCACACACACACACACACAGTCTTAAGAGGTTTTCGGGTGGTTAAAATAACAGTATTAGTGTCAATGATGACAGAAATATTCGAATGCACTTGATAGCGGATCCACCCACCTTCAGAGAGAGAGAAGACCTGGTTATTCTTGTTATCCCTTCACTTAATGTCTAAATGTAAACGTTTCATATCTAAAGTTGCCGTTATTATATTCTATGTATGATGTGCAGATGAGAGCTTGCATATGCAATAGTACAAAATAGTTAAAGTGATAGTGATAGAGATATTAATAGTGATACTGATAGTGACAGTGATAGTGGAAGTGATAATGAACTCACAGTGATAGTGATCAATTTAGATTCTGATGACATTATTGAATTGCTCCGGCGATAGTTACAGTGACAGCAGTCGCAGTGGTAATGACATGTCACTGGGACTGACACAGCAGCCATAGGGACAGTGCAGTGATAGTGGTGGTGAAAGTAACATGGTAATGGCACTGATGGAGACAGTAGTGATAGTAGTGAAAGTGATAGTGACAGTGGTTATGTAACGGTATTGATAGTGACAGTGGTTATGTAACGGTATTGATAGTGACAGTGGTTATGTAACGGTATTGATAGTGACAGTGGTTATGTAACGGTATTGATAGTGACAGTGGTTATGTAACGGTATTGATAGTGACAGTGGTTATGTAACGGTATTGATAGTGACAGTGGTTATGTAACGGTATTGATAGTGACAGTGATTATATAACGGTAGTTACAGTGACCGCGTTAGTGATATGGTGACAGTGGTAGAGACAGAGATATTATTGACAGTGACAGTGATAGTGACAGTGATTATATAACGGCAGGGATGAAGTAACAGATGTTGTCATAGTGATCTGTAGTCAGAGCCAAAGTTGTGTTGTGATTATGTCAATATTTCCCTAAGCCGTCTTTAAGCCAAAAGTATAAATCACCAGGAGTGCCGCTCGGCGCGCTCCCCGTGTCCCCCGGCAGCCCCCAGCCTCGCGGGCTTTGGGAAACCGCCAGCCGAGCTAATGGCTACCGGCGCTAAGACTCGGGACCACGGCAGTCGGGCCATCGCTGAGCAGCGCACCTGGGGGGAGAAGGAGAACCCCTCCGTCTACAGAGGGGCGCTCTGGTGGAGCGAGGGCAGAACAGGAGCACAGAACGGCAGAACGGGAACACAGAACAGGAACACAGAACGGCAGAACGGGAACACAGAACAGGAACACAGAACAGGAACACAGAACGGGAACACAGAACGGGAACACAGAACAGGAACACAGAACAGGAATACAGAACGGCAGAACAGGAACACAGAACCGCACGCAGACTGCAGCAGGAAGACCACATCCAGGCTAGGATCCAAACCGCTCACCTCCGGAGCTGAGGGCCCCCCCCCCCCCCCCCAGCCGTCCCACTCTCAGGGTGTTCTCACACAGGTTCAGTATTCAGGTGGTGTCTCGGTGTGTGGATGAGGAGGGCCCCCTGAGGAAAGGACTTTGTTCCAACACCAACCAGCCCGCTGTACCGGCCCAGTGCAGGGGACCAGTGCAGGGACCACTGCAGGGACCACTGCAGGGACCACTGCAGGGACCACTGCAGGGACCACTGCAAGGGACCACTGCAGGGACCACTGCAGGGGACCACTGCAGGGGACCAGTGCAGGGGACCAGTGCAGGGGACCACTGCAGGGACCACTGCAGGGGACCAGTGCAGGGACCACTGCAGGGGACCAGTGCAGGGGACCACTGCAGGGGACCAGTGCAGGGGACCACTGCAGGGACCACTGCAGGGACCACTGCAGGGACCAGTGCAGGGGACCACTGCAGGGACCACTGCAGGGACCACTGCAGGGACCAGTGCAGGGGACCACTGCAGGGACCAGTGCAGGGACCAGTGCAGGGGACCACTGCAGGGACCACTGCAGGGGACCACTGCAGGGACCACTGCAGGGACCAGTGCAGGGGACCACTGCAGGGACCAGTGCAGGGACCAGTGCAGGGGACCACTGCAGGGACCAGTGCAGGGGACCAGTGCAGGTGACCAGTGCAGGGACCAGTGCAGGGGACCAGTGCAGGGGACCACTGCAGGGGACCAGTGCAGGGACCAGTGCAGGGGACCAGTGCAGGGGACCACTGCAGGGGACCAGTGCAGGGGACCACTGCAGGGGACCAGTGCAGGGGACCACTGCAGGGGACCAGTGCAGGGGCCAGTGCAGGGGACCAGTGCAGGGGACCACTGCTGCAGTGATGGTATCTGGTATCTGGACTAGTATCTGTGTGCTGCCTGCAGCCCCCCAGCAGCTCCTGCCTGTATGCTGGAGAGCGATCGGCTCCAGTGCAGCCTCGGGCCTCCGAAGAAGAGAGAGGAGAGAGGGAAGGCCTCGGCCTGGTCAGATGTTCTCTTTCCTGTTGTGATTTTTATGCTTCTTAAATTGCGCAGTGGCGAGAAGAATACGAATGTCGGCAGAAGAGGAAATAGGAAGAAGCTGCTTCTCTGGGTTTGAGATTTGGAAACTCGGAAAGTTTGGGGTGGGGAAGTGAGAAGTGTTGTGGGACCGGAGACTTGGCAGGCTGTCAGTTCTTCCCCACTCCACCACCAACCACCTGCCCATAAGCTTTTAGCACATAAATAAGTTAGCTTTGTGTAGCACTGCAGGCATGGTCTTTTGGAAATGAAGATGTCAAGTGGCTAATATATGTATGATGGCGGTTCTAGCAATAATAGCATATGTATGGAAGTAATTACCGAAGATCTTCAGCTCCCAGAGTGACAACCTATCATTTTATAAATCACTAGAGCACCTGCCTGCCTCCTCTGTGTGTGTGTGTGTGTGTGTGTGTGTGTGTGTGTGTGTGTGTGTGTGTGTGTGTGTGTGTGTGTGTGTGTGTGTGTGTGTGTGTGTATGTGTGTGTGTGTGTCTGTGTGTCTGTGTGCGCGTGTGTGTGTGTGTGTATCTATCGATCTATCTTTGTGTGTGTTTGTTGTGCGCATGTGTATCTGTCTTTCTGTGTGTGTGTGTGTGTGTGTGTGTGTGTGTGTGTGTGTGTGTGTGTGTGAATGTGTTTATGTATTTTTGTGTGTGTGCATGTGTGCCTTTGTGTGTGTGCATGTGTTTGTACCAATCTATATGTGTGTGTGTGTGTGTGTGTGTGTGTGTGTGTGTGTGTGTGTGTGTGTGTGTGTGTGTGTGTGTGTGTGTGTGTGTGTGTGTGTGTGTGTGTGTGTGCGTGTGTGTGTGTGTGTGTGTGTGTATCTATCAATCTATCTTTGTGTGTGTTTGTTGTGCGCATGTGTATCTGTCTTTCTGTGTGTGTGTGTGTGTGTGTGTGTGTGTGTGTGTGAATGTGTTTATGTATTTTTGTGTGTGTGCATGTGTGCCTTTGTGTGTGTGCATGTGTTTTTACCAATCTATAAGTGTGTGTGTGTGTGTGTGTGTGTGTGTGTGTGTGTGTGTGTGTGTGTGTGTGTGTGTGTGTGTGTGTGGATCTATATCTGTGTGTGTGTCTATCTGTCTTTGTGTGTCTCTCTCCATAACCTCATGTCATAGATCAGAACCCTGGCAGCCAGGTGGGCGTGGCCTCAGAACCAGCCTCCCTTATCACCGGTGACACGGTGAAACACGAGTAACGATCGCCTGTCTCCGGGAAGACGAATCCGGCGTGGAGGAGGGGCGGCCATATTGTTGACGTACGGCTCCGTCCGCCCTGATCGACCCCGAGACGGGGGGGGGACAGAGGGATCGAACCCCCATAGGACGACGGGCGACATGACCTGTGTGTGGCACAAGGGGAGACTGGGCCGCAGTGCATTATGGGATGGAGACCAAATAGCATCTATTAAAGAGGCCTCCGTCTTCATGGGGCACCAGGGGGAAGGTATCTTTAAAGGCGTGTTGACAGACTCCATTACCCCAAACCAAAACCAACAACCCACAAAGCTAGGGTGACCAGATTTGAGTTTGTGAAAAAGAGGACACTTCGTCGCGGGGGGAGGGAGGGGGGGGGGGGGCGAAAACATGGGTATTTTTTCTTTAGTTCGTCCGTGAACTTACATTTACGTTTAGGCATGGCTGCAGACAGTGGCGATCCTAGGTCCAATTGCGCCCCCAGTGGGGGTTTCATTCCGTCTATGCACGGCACCTTCTCAACGAGCACATGAGATCGGTCGCCCAATGACAGACTCTCTCTACAGTCAGCTCGCGCAAGAAGGTGGAACGTAAAGGAGATACCATTTCCAGAACTTGGAAGGCCGTAATAACCATAGACATATACAATGGTAATAACTAGTAGGTTATGTGAAAGACCCAGAAACACAAATATGCGACGAGGCAAAAAAAAAATAAAAAGATAATAATAACAATAATATATATTTTTTTTTTATTTTGCGACGAGGCAAAATACCGGACGTTTTTGGAATCCCTGCCGGACGCATTTTTTAGGTCTCGAAAAGAGGACATGTCCGGGAAAAAGAGGACGTCTGGTCACCCTACACAAAGCCATTTGTCAAAACAAACCCATGCCGGCTCTTTGAATGACTGCAGCGTGTGCGTCACTCATTCCTCCAACGGCGACTGATGAATAGAACAACAAAAGGCTTCCCATTCCTCCTCTCCTGGTGACAAGCGCTGAGGTTTGGACGCGGAGCCCTGTGTGGTCGGGCTTTCACACAGCAAGGTCACCTGGTCATGAATGACCTGTAAACAGTTCAGAGACGGACACACATCACCCACACTGCACACACGCATATACATCGAGGCGGTGTTATCGGGTGAAAGGGACGCAGTGGGCAGCAGAAGACTCGGAGTGAACGAGCGGGCGGCCGTAAGGGTATTGATTGATAAATGCATTTTCTCTCTGAGTGCCATCGGTTATCTGTCACTGCGCCGCAACGTCACCGAACCAGAGACTGACCTTCTCTTCTTCTTCTCCGGGTGTTTTCTGTCGCCTCCCCTCACCCCGCCGGTCTTCCTGGAGGAGTGGGTTAACGTAGGTGTTCCCGGAAGAGTGAGTTGTTCCTGGAAGAGTGAGTTAGTCCGAAAGAGTGAGTTAACGTAGGTGTTCCTGGAAGAGGGAGTCAACGTACCTATTCCTTGAGGAGTGAGTAAATGTACGTATTTGTGGAAGAGTGAGTTAATGTATGCATTTGGGCAAGAGCGAGCTAATGTATTCCTGGCAGAGTGATTCACATCTTTCAAACCTAGCCACTGAGGCCGAGGAAAGAAGAAACAAGTCATTTAAAATGTGTCACGGCAACTCAATCACAACATCTGAGTTTGAAAAAATCATTATCGGAGAGAAGAGACGGAACATTGAGGCGATGTAAAAGAAAACAGGTGTAGAGCGAGTTCAGAAGAACGCAGTGTAGAGAGAGGGAGAGAGAGAGAGAGAGAGAGAGAGAGAGAGAGAGAGAGAGAGAGAGAGAGAGAGAGAGAGGGAGAGAGAGAGAGATGGAGAGAGAGAGATGGAGAGAGGGAGAGAGAGAGAGAGAGAGTGAGAGAGATGGAGGCGCGACATCCAATCAACTCTTTCCTTTTGCATGTAATTACAAGAAGCTGACATTTAGGTGGGTGTGTGAATTGATGACAGCTCTTGCCATCTCCTCCGAGCTACTTGGAAGTAAAGATAATTAAAATACACACATATATATATACATATATATTTGATATATGTCAGGGTATATACATATATATATATATATATATATATATATATATATATATATATATAAAGGTTTGTCTGTATATCGTTCTTCTTTGTAGGCAGCTTTGGAAACGTCAGGAATATAATAGTCACGGCTGACTTCGTCTGTTTGTTTGTGCTCAGTTTACTCACAAAATGTCTGCCAGCAATTCATTTGAATGTCAGCGAGTGACCCCAGCAGAGTCCGTTAACGTAAGGGCACTTCCTAAAGTGTTGATTAAAAAGCGTAATGAAAGAGGGGCAGCACCATTTGAAGTTGTTGATGAAAGTCCCCCCCCCCCCCTCCCCCCGGACGCAGTCCCTCGATTGACTTATATATATTAATTGATTTTATCTTCCATGTTTGAACCGGGCTGGTGTGAGATTCCTCTCAACTATGTGGCTCTGATTTCCCCTTCATATTATTCATTATATTGCTCAAGATTACTTATGGTTTGTGAAGTTAAAACAGTTCTTTGAGTGCCTTGTTTAATATTAATGTTCCTTATGTTTGTTTGTTTGATGTAACCCTTTCAAAGCAAACTCAGTATTCACCCGTGTTGGGGGGAAATGCCAGAGTATATTTTCAGCCCCAGTTGCCTGAGGAGGACGAGTTCTGTTAACACCGCTGTGCCCGACGTAATTCACAGGTCTCACGGATGGATAACGGTTTTTAGGGAGACTGTCAAAATAGAAATGGAATTGTTCAATGGAGTCGTTAGCAATTTTTATTTTTACACAAAATGTCTCACCAAATATGGTGAAGAAAATTATACATCCCGTTTGTTCATGACAAACGATTTCCTGTCTGTTTCGTGGGTTGAACAGAAAAACAAGCAAAAGTCACCAGACCGGAAAAGAAGCAGCAATATCAAGTCGATATCAAGTCATAAATAACACAAATGTACACATCCTTTTGGTCATCAGTTCCTCCTTGCCTCGCCACGCCGGAATGATCATATCTACTGATCTGTGCCTGTCTGTGTGCGTTCACACTGGACTGTTCGTATCTACAGATCTGTGTGTGTGTCTGTGTGCGTTCACACCGGACTGTTCGTATCTATAGATCTGTGTGTGTGTCTGTGTGCGTTCACACCGGACTGTTCGTATCTACAGATCTGTGTGTGTGTCTGTGTGCGTTCACACCGGACTGTTCGTATCTACAGATCTGTGTGTGTGTCTGTGTGCGTTCACACCGGACTGTTCGTATCTACAGATCTGTGTGTGTGTGTCTGTGTGCGTTCACACCGGACACACATCAAAGCCCTGCGGTGGTTCTACACCACAGAGGCCTCCGCAGACACGGAGGGGGGGGGGGGGGGGCTCTCTCCTCAGCTGCTGGTGCTGAACAAAGTAGGATGGAAGGGTCCCGGGCGCAGGCGCGCAGCCCCGCGTGTCCGCGCTGCCGGTCCCGGCCAGCGGGCGGACGGCGCCGTAGCCCGAGCTCTTCCAGGTGTGAAGGAAGGCGTGGGGATGGTTGTAGACAGCGGCTGATGAGAAGCCCACGGTGTAGGAGGTGCAGGGGGCGGGGTCCGCTCCGGCCCGGGCGCCGTGGCCGGGGTCGGCGCTGGAAGTGCTGAGCCAATCAGCCGTCGGTGTGTCCGCCACATTAACCGCGGCTGGAAGGAAACGGGGAAAACAAACAGAATTAGATTAGAGGAGATTATGATTGCAGCAGTGCAATAATGCGCTCATGCCTGGTGTGGGCTGTGAACATATTGATTGTTTCGGGGGGGGGTTCTGTGTGTGTTTCTGTGTGAGTGTGTGTCTGTGTCTGTGATTGAGTGTGGGTGTATTTGTAGGTGTAGGTCTGTGTATGTGTATGTGTATGTGTATGTGTGTGTGTGTGTGTATATTGGTAGGTGTAGGTGTAGGTCTGTGTGTGTGTTTGTGTGTGCATAATATGTGTGAGTGAGTGTGTGTGTGTGTGTTTGTGTATATGTGTGAGTGAGTGTGTGTGTGTGTGTGTGTGCGTGTGTGTGCATGTGTGTATGTGTGTGTTCCAGCTGATTGGGTACTCACTCCTGGGCGTGGTTTGGAAGGTGCTGAAGTGCTTCCTGGCCGTGTCCCCGCCCAGGTCCGAGTCACTGTCGTTGAAGTCGCTGTCTCCTTTCCCGCTGTCCTTCACGCTGAACTGGTCCGTGTGGCCGCTGCAGAGACCGACACCAGACATCAGCACCCTGCCCCAAGCCTGGTTACATTTGTGTGTGTGTGCCTGCGTGCGTGCGTGTGTGTGTGCGCGTGTGTGTGTGTGTGTGCGTGTGTGTCTCCCTCTCTTGTATGGACGGAATGTTGGGACTAATCCATACAAGCCTCTCCGATGCTATAATTATGTAAATGCTCTGCGGTACAATTTAATGACGGGTTATTTGGTGGTAACAAAGGTAAACCCAACAGAATGAAAACAAAACAAAATCAGTGTGTGACAGTGTGTGTGTTTGTGTGTGTGTTTGTGTGTGTGTGTATCTGTGTTAATCTCTCTGTCGTCTCTCACACAGAGACGACAGCATCGTCTCTGTGTGTGTGTGTGTGTGTGTGTGTGTGTGTGTGTGTGTGTGTGTGTGTGTGTGTGTGTGTGTGTGTGTGTGTGTGTGTGTGTGTGTGTGTGTGTGTGTGTGTGTCTGTGTGCGCCTGTGTGCGTGTGTGTATATGTTGGTCTGGGTGTGTGTATGTATATGTGTCTATGTGTGTGTCTGCGCGTGTGTGTGTGCGTGCGTACGTGCGTGTGTGTTTATGTCTGTCTGTGTGTCTGGTATATGTGTCTGTGTACGTGCATTTGTGTATCCAACAGTGTGTGCGCGTGTGTGTCCAACAGTGTGTGCATGTGTTTTTTCCACAGTGTGTGTGTGTGTGTCCAACAGCGCGCGCGCGCGCGCGCGCGCGCGCGTGCGTGCGTGTGTGTGTGTGTGTGTGTCCACCAGTGTGTGTGCGTGTGTGTGTGCGCGTCTCCCCCTCACCTGACTTGTAAGCAGTACTGGTCTCCCTGCCAGGCGGGGGCGGGGTGGAAGGGGGGTCTGGAGGGCAGCACCATCTGAGGAGCACAACGACAGCGGGGGGGGGGGGTTAAGCCTGCGTCTCTGGCCCCGAGATGAAAGGCGCTGCAACAGACGCGTGTTAAAGAGGGCCCTCCCGCGGGGGGCCGGCTCACCTGTGTCTCCGAGTCGCCGCTCCCCTCCTCGTACTGCCCGCAGTCGTCCAGAGATGAAGCGTCTCTGTGCGGGGACGGCGCCCGCCGGCCCCCGAACGCACTCCCGTCGAACGGGGGGGCGGACCGGCCGTCGAACAGCCCCGCCCGCCACGGCTCGCCCTTGGCGCCGGGCGCTCGAGCGCCGCCGCGGTTCAGCCGGAAGGTGACGATGACGATCACTATGGCGACCAGCAGCAGGGCGCAGCCGCCGCTGAGCATCACGATGACCACCAGCGAGCCGTCCAGCCCCGGGGGCGAGTCCTCCTCGCCGTCGCCGCCGGACGCCACGGCCACCAGCGCTCGATCCCCCGAGGGCTCCGCCTCCGAGACCACCAGCCAGAGGGCGGCGTGGGCCGTGCGGGGGTTCCCGCCTCCGTCGCTCACGGCGACGCCCAGCTCCAGCGCCTCGCCGACGGCCGCCTGCAGCCGCCGCCGCAGCACCACCTCGCCGGTCCGGGCGTCCACGCTGAAGAGCGAGGCGTCCCCCCGAACCAGGCGGTAGGTCAGCGCGGCGTGGACCCCCTGGTCGGCGTCCCGCGCCCGGAGGCGGAGCGCCAGGTGGCCGGCGGGGGCGCGGGCCGCCAGCGGGACGTCCGCCGTGCCGTTCCGCAGGACGGGGGCGCTGAAGTAGGGCGTGTTGTCGTTCTGGTCGACCACGCGGATCCGGACCGCGGCGGCGGCGGCGCGGGGGGGCGCGCCGTGGTCCTCCGCCTGCACCCTCAGCTCGAACCCCCGCAGGGCCTCGTGGTCGAAGGAGCGCAGGCTGTACAGAGAGCCCGAGAGCGGGTCGATGGAGACATACCCGGACACGCGGCCCGCGCCCCCGGGGAGCTCCGAGTCCAGCAGGCTGTAGGAGACGCGGGCGTTGGGCCCCGTGTCGGAGTCCCGGGCGACCACCGTGGCGATGTAGGAGCCGGGCACGTTGTTCTCAAGCACGGAGATGTCGTAGAGCGCGCGGCTGAACAGCGGCGCGTTGTCGTTCTCGTCGCCCACGCGGATGGTGTACTGCCGGCTGGTCCTGAACGGCGGGCTGCCACGGTCCTCCGCCACCACCGTCAGGTTGTACTCCGGGACCTTCTCCCGGTCCAGCGTAGTGGTGGTGACGATCAAGAACGCGTCGCCGTACGCCTGCTGCAGCTTGAAGTGCGCGTGTCCATGCAGGCTCGTGTGCACGCGGCCGTTGGGGCCCGAGTCCCTATCCAGGGTGCTGATCAGCGCCACGAAGCTCTCCGTCGCGGCCGCCTCCGTGATCAGGGCCACGCCGTCGCTGGTCGACTTCATTGGCTTGATCGTGATTTCCGGTGCGTTGTCGTTCACGTCCACGACGTCCACCAGCACTCTACAGGTGGACGGGACGGAGTTCACCCCCGAGTCGGAGGCCCGGATGTTGAACTCGTAAGATCGTCTCTTCTCGAAGTCCACCAGGGACTTCAACGTCACGTCGCCGGTGACCGCGTCCAGGTGGAACACGCGCATGGTCTCGGAGAGCGGGCCGTCCACGAACGCGTACGTCACCTCGCCGTTGACGCCCTGGTCGGGGTCCTGCGCGCGGACTCTGAGCACGCGGTGGCCCACGGGCGCGTCCTCGAGCAGCTCCACTCTGAGCGAGGAGAGGTCAAAGATGGGGCTGTTGTCGTTGAAGTCGAGGACCGTGATGTGCACCGTGACCGAGCCGGACCGGGGCGGCACCCCGCCGTCCGTGGCCGTCAGCTCGAGGGTGTAGCGGTCCTCCACCTCTCGGTCCAGCTCCTTGACTAGCACGAGCTCGGCGAACTTGAAGCCGTCGTCCCGCACGCGGTCCTCGAGGATGAAGTGCGCGCTGTCGGTGATGTTGTAGCTCTGGATGTAGTGGAGGCCCACGTCCAGGTCGATGGCCGCCTCCAGCTGGAACCTGGAGAACAGCGGGGAGTTCTCCAGGATCTCCAGACGCGTCTCATTGCGCAGGAACCCGGGCGAGTGGTCGTTGATGTCCAGCAACTCGACCTCCACGTGGATCAGGTGGAACTTCTCCTTGGAGAACGCGACGATGTCGAAGGAGAGGAGGCAGCGGGGGGCCCCCGGGCAGAGCTGCTCCCGGTCGATGGTCTCCCCCCCGACACTCAGAAGTCCGTCCCTCTCCCTCATCTCGATGGCTGAGTCTTGTGTCTCCTGCATGAACCGAAAAGACGTCTGGGGGTCCTCGGCTGGGTCGATATTCAGATCTCGCGATAGATTTCCTATTTCTGTTCCCGGCGCGTCCTCTTCGTGGGTGGAATACCTCGCGGTTGTACAGTTCACGGCTCTGCAGATCAGGAAGGGCAACAGCACACTTAACACAGCACCTCCAAAGTTACAAAGTCCCATCGTGGCGTCTGTACTAAAACTTCATCAAAGACGCGAACAGGGCTACAGGTGGTGAGTGGTGGAGACTGGATCATACTCAACCCCTCCCCGAGGAGCTATATGATGGCCTGTATGCAAATTAGATCCCGCTTCTGACCAATGGCTGAGAGGAGCGACACCAAACGGGACAAATGGGTGCAAACGGGTTTTTTATTTATCGCCAAAGGGAGGAATGGGCGCATAAGGCGCCCTGGATAATTATTGTAATCATGTTGATTAATGTGTCGCCCAAAGAAATCTGTTGTTCAATTCATTAATTAAAGTAGATGAAATCATTCACATTCCGGAGGACGGTGTTGATTCAGATACACCGCAGCACGTTAG
>NC_079431.1:1558558-1578558 GCF_026213295.1 Gadus chalcogrammus
TGGGCTGCGCCGAACCGACCCGCACCCGCCGGGGGAAATGCGCCATTAGAGGGGCCCTTGGCGAGACGCCTCGGTGAGAGGCCCGAGTGAGAGGGGCCCTCACTTAGGGGGGGGGGGGCCCTCGCTGAGACGCCTTGGTGAGACTCCGGGGGCGAGCGGAGGAGTAACAGCTGTGGAGGTGGCAGATCCTCAGCCTGCTGTTGGAGTGGTCCCTGTTGCATTTGGCACCTCCTGTGGCGTCGCAGGAAAGGCCCCCACCCACAAACCCACTCTGACACGCACACACACACACACACACACACACGCACACACACACACACACACACACACACACACACACACACACACACACACACACACACACACACACACACACACACACACACACACACACACACACACACACACATACACACACAAACACCTCCCTGGCTGTCCCCCCACACACACACACAAACACCCACCTCACTCTGTGTCTCTCACACACCCCCCTCTCTGTCTCACACAAACACACGCACACACACACACACACACACAAACACACACCTCTCTCTCTCTCTCTCTCGCTGTACCCACACACAAACACCCACCTCCCACGCTGTGTCTCACTCAGGCACACACACACACACACACACACACGCACACACACACACACACACACACAGACACACACACACTCACTCACACACCCTGCTGCTCATCCCCTTAGCTCTCCAGCTGATTACCACTGGCCAAATGTTTAGCACGCTGTCCCCGATCACAGGCAGCAAACTGCCACAATATGCTCCTTTAACGGCTTAAGGGGCTGGAATGGCAGCCATCTCTGCCTTCATGTTACTGCCTCCTCTAGCCAAATTAGGTTGTGGCTGTGTGTGTTTGTGTGTGTGTGTGTGTGTGTGTGTGTGTGTGTGTGTGTGTGTGTGTGTGTGTGTGTGTGTGTGTGTGTGTGTGTGTGTGTGTGTGTGTGTGTGTGTGTGTTTGTGTGTGTGTGTGTTTGTGTGTGTGTGTAAGAGAGATGTGTGTGTGTGTGTGTGTGTGTGTGTGTGTGTGTGTGTGTGTGTGTGTGTGTGTGTGTGTGTGTGTGTGTGTGTGTGTGTGTGTGTGTGTTCAGTCCTATGCTAACTCTAATTAGATAAGTCTGAATAAACACTCCTTAGAAACTTCCCAAAAGTGGAACGTGTGAAGAACGGCTTTTTAAAAAGGTGTTTGTAAAAACGAACATCAATTATGATGTGACATTTGAAACATAGGAGAATCACGGTACAATGTTAGGATTTCATGATCAATTAATTAGTCTATTAGGACCGGCTATGAATAATGCATGAGTTGCATAATTAGACCTCGGTGGACTCAACATGTTTCAAACAAATCCAGACATTAGCGCGTCTGCAGGATTCCTTCATGTAGCCCCAAACGGCGAAGTCTATTAAAACATTTGGAAAGACACCGTGTTGTTGTGAACAGACCGAGGCAGATGAAAAGGGGCCTAAAGTAGCCCATTTCCACACATCAGGTTTGGCTGTGGTTCATATACCCTCCCCCCCCCCTCCCAAACAACCTTCCCCCCTCCCCCCTCCCCAAACACCCTCTCCAGAAAACCTCCCACCTTTCCCTCCCCCACGCGTCTTGAACTATTCTAGTTCTAAAGCGGGGCTTTGAATGCGCCGCATTATCGATTCAGCTTTGAGCGAATAAACAAAAAATACGTTATAATTTCACGGAAATCTTCAATAACATTTTCACAAGACACATCGATCATCGCCGCCATATGTGTCAGCGTATATTATCGCCTTTATCGAAAAATAGATTTATATTTGACACAGAAGACGATTGAATGCTCAACATTCAGGAGCACGTCTCTGGGCGAGCCCAGAGACGGGTTGGAAGCCGGAGAAAGAGCGCCATCTGGTGGTTCAACATTTGACCAGGACTACATCAAAATCCACAAATGTGCGAGCATCCATGTTAAATCAAATGTGAATGTCTTTTAAAACAATATGCCGGGAGATAACGCCAGGCTGTATATCTCCCTGAATACGAGATAGCAAATAATGCGTGAACCCTGGAAAAATCCAGTTTCTGCAGCGGTGTGTTCACAGGAAAACTGAAGTAAAAGGACAAGTCGCTCTGAGGACGATAAGATAAGCTGCATTAAATCACACGAAAAACCGCCTGCCAGCGACGGAACTCTCCCTGAACCGCGTCTATCCTTTTTATAGGATTTGATAAAGTGTTTCAATCCAATTATTAGGCCCGCTTTACATTTCACAGTACATATTGCATCCCACCCCCTAAAGATACACGGAGAGGGGGGGGGGGGGGGGGCTGCATCCATCACATGACATGGGGTTTATCCTGACGTTCATTCATATTCCGGTGCAGAGCTGTGGGGTGGCTCATTACCACATTGTGAATGCATGTCAGCACCCCGTCATTAATGCGCAGGTCTACCGACCATCTCCACCACGGTCCACGCGCTCAGCTACTTAGGGAGGCCTGCAGATATCCTTGTTTTCAAATATGTCGGCTGCTTCAACGTGCCTGCCGCCAATTGGTATTCCTGGGCTGCCTGCTGGTTACTATATCAGGCAGAGTGAATCAGAATTTGCTTGGTAGTTCGGGCTGTGAATACATTTTATGTGAGGAAAAACTCTCTGTGGGACAGTTATATTATTCAAATAAGGAAAGATAAAATTATGGCTTTTTGTGTGTACGTGATGCTTTTGTGTGTGTGTGTGTGTGTGTGTGTGTGTGTGTGTGTGTGTGTGTGTGTGTGTGTGTGTGTGTGTGTGTGTGTGTGTGTGTGTGTGTGTGTGTGTGTGTGTGTGTGACGTGTGTTTGTGCATATGACCTGCGCGTGTGTGTGTGTGTGTGTGTGTGTGTGTGTGTGTGTGTGTGTGTTAGATGTATGCATGCGTCTGTTTGTGTGTGTTGATGTTAGATGTGTGTATGTGTGTGTGCCCCTTTTTGTGTGTTTTTGTGTATGTGAGATGCCTGTGTGGTTGTGCATTTGTGTGTGTGTGTGTGTGTGTGTGTGTGTGTGTGTGTGTGTGTGTGTGTGTGTGTGTGTGTGTGTGTGTGTGTGTGTGTGTGTGCCTGCGA
Source organism: Gadus chalcogrammus (assembly GCF_026213295.1). Lineage (NCBI taxonomy): Eukaryota > Metazoa > Chordata > Actinopteri > Gadiformes > Gadidae > Gadus > Gadus chalcogrammus. Next base: position 1,561,661 of record NC_079431.1, read on the forward strand.
TCCGATTTATGTATGCATTTGTGTGTGTGCGCACGTTCAAGTGCATAAATACTAAGTTGTGTCTTGTGTCTTGGCCCTCCTCCTCCTCCCCCAACACTCCCCTCCCCTCTCCCCTCCCCTCCTCCCCTCCTCCCCTCCTCCCCTCCCCTCCCCTCCCCTCCCCTCCCCTCACCTCTATGGGGTCACCTCCTTCAACACTTCCCTCATCCACCCGGAGGGAGGGGGAGGGAAGAGGAGGGGTGGAGGAGAGGAGGAATGGAGGCTGGCTGGAGTACTGGTAGGCTGCCTCATCTCTACCGAGCCAAACCCCCCCCCCCCCCCCCCCCCAGGGCTGGCCACTGGGGGCGGACTGCTGGGCCAACTGTCCACTAAGGAGTGTAATCACTCCTGTTGACACATTTGGCACGCGGCCGTCCGTCCGCCAGAGACCGTAAACAAGCGCGGGGCGACCTCGCTGCTCCGTCACATTGGACCAGGAGGTGGCAATGTTGAGGTGGAGCTGTGCGGCTGCTCACCTGCACGAGAGAGCCGAGGAGACTGGAGAGCCGAACGCGCACAGAGCCTTCTGTCCGTCCTCCTCGTGTGTTCTTGGAGTTGTGAAGCAAGTGTGCCGATGTAAACCTATAGAATTACAGACAAAAGTAAATATTTAGAACGCAACACAATTAATCAAATGTAATCCTCCACTCTACATGTGCTCTGTTTATATTTACCAAGCGCAGATAAGCGTGCAACCATTCGTGTGAATTTTTAATAGAGTAGGTTGTGGGTGTTTGTGTGTTTGTGTGTATGCGTTTGTGCCTGCGTGTGTATTTGATTATTGTCTATTCGTGTCTTTGTCTGTCCCTGTGCGTCTCTGTGTGTCAGTGTGTGCGTGCATGCGTGTATACGTGTGCATGCACCAGTGTGTGCGGTTGTGTGTGTGCGCGTGTGTGTGTGTGTGTGAGAATGGGAGCTAGATTATCGTTGAGGGGCATTGGCTTAGAGGATGTTTTTTGTCTTCCCCGCTGTGCGCATCGTGCCGGAAAAGACCCAATCTGGGGGGGGGGGGGGGCAGGACCATGATAGGGGGGGTGACGGTGAGGTGGGGGGGCAGGACCAGGGTGAGTGGGGGGGGGCAGGACCATGGTTAGGGTGTGTGTGTGTGTGTGTGGGGGGGGGGCAGGGCGATGGTGAGGGGGGGGTCAGGACTGGGGTGAGGGGGGGGTCAGGACGATGGTGAGGGGGGGGGCACGTTGAGGGGGGGGGGGGGCAGGAACATGATAGGGGGGTGACGGTGATGGGGGGCAGGACCAGGGTGAGGGGGGGGGCAGGACCAGGGTGTGGAGGGGGCCGGACCACGATGTTGAGGGTAGCTGGACCCAGGCTGAAGGCCCTCCTCACAGGCCTGGGGTGCCCCTGGGGCCGCGAGGCGAAGAGGTTAATCAGAACCGAGAAGGAGCTGCGTGGTTGATCCAACAGGGCCGCTATGAGTGGAGCAAAGGAAGCTGTGGGGGAGGAGAAGCACAGAACGCGTTCTCAACTTCGCGCTCTTATGGATCTCGTATAGAGAGGGTTTTCTGTTGTGTGCGTTCAAAGATATTCACGGCTCTCCCGAGCGAAACCCGAATGCGTGTTTTCTGGAGCTCTGGTTATTAATTATGGAGACATTAAGAAATATTATTCTTTCCAGCTCTGCCGCTGCATTTCCTCAGCTCGGCTTTGTTTGCCGTCAAGGGCAAATGAGCTTAATTGATTTCTTAAATATTGAATTAATTTCGGATTGCGGTGCAATGAGGCTTCATAAATTGGTTAGTGTAGAATTCAGATCTTCCCCCGCTATTAAAAAGCGAGATGGAATCGAAGGCACTCACGTGGAGCTCCAGTGAGGATGCCCTCCCTCTGAGAGACGACAAACGTCGGTTCATCACAGCACTGAGGACGGCCGTGACTCGGAGGACGAGGCCAATGGCTTCGGAGGAGGAATGGCAGAAAATAACCGGAGAGGGGAGATATTTTGATTAATCGAAAGCAGAAAAAGCCTCCACCCACCCTCTCTGGCTAGATGTTGTTAATCTAGAGGGAGTCACAGTCGAATCAAACACTGACATTGTTTCTTTAAGGTTCAGCAATTGGTCCATCCATCTGCCCGTCCCGCCCTTCGACCCGTGTCAAGACCACCCCGCCAAATCACAGCTCAAGCACTGACTTGTGATTGGCCTGCACAAATTGCAGTGAAAATGTCACTATTGAGACCAGAATTCGAAGCAAAGTCAAAACTGATCTCACCACTGAACATTCCCATCACTAGGTGACACCTTTAAAGACTCTCACAAAAAGCTTTGAAAGAGTTAGCAGTTCCAAGATAAAAATGAACAAGCTTCAAGAAAACCGACAATTGTTGCTAATCCAGAACTAGGGGCAGGCCCCCCTCCAAGCGGAGATGTGCTCGCGTCTGGCAGGAAGAGTATTTAAATAAAGGAGGGGGATGGGGGGGATGGGAAATGTCATTTCCATAAAGGCACAGAGAAACAGTCCGGCAGAAGGTGTTTTTTATGATGAATTGTCGGAGCAATCATGGTGATGCCACAGTGAGGGCAGAGGCAGGCTGGGCCGTCGTGTGTGTGTCTGTTGTGTGTGATCTTGTCGACATGTGTGTGTCTGTTTGTGTGTGTGTGTGTGTGTGTGTGTGTGTGTGTGTGTGTGTGTGTGTGTGTGTTACAAATGAACATAATGCCAGTATTCCATCATGCATGCTAAAATACACAAAGGTAGACACACAATCCCCCCTACCCCCACACTCACAGACACACACATATACACACTGCACACACACACACACACACACACACACACACACACACACACACACACACACACACACACACACACACACAAAGAGCAGACACACACATGGGCTGTATGCATTCGCAACACGGTCTCGTCCCAGAGGAGCAGACAGTGAACACATTATGCAAACAGGGGGCTGTGTGTGTGTGTGTGTATGTATGTGTGTGTGTGTGTACGTGTGTGTGTGTGCGTGTGTGTGTGTGTGTGTGTGTGTGTGTGTGTGTGTGTGTGTGTGTGTGTGTGTGTGTGTATGTATGTGTGTGTGTACGTGTGTGTGTGTGTGTGTGTGTGTTTGCGTGTATGTGTGTGTGTGTGTGTGTGTGTGTGTGTGTGTGTGTGTGTGTGTGTGTGTGTACGAGTGTGTACCTATGTTTGCGTGTGAGTCAGTGTATGTGCGTGTGTGTACGTATGATCGTGCGTGCGTGTATGCGTGTGTGCGTGCGTGTGCGTGTGTGTGTGCAGCCAGGAACGGAACGTGTCTATGTGCTGGAGAGTGAAATTAGACTGATTAAAAATCAGGACAAAATTGCAAACTGTTCGATGGATCTCCGAGGGTCTAATTAGCCCAGAGTAGAGTTTGCAGCCAGAACGGATTTACAAATGTGTTGAACTACGAGCTGCTCTTATGTGCTGGATCCCCCCTTTAGAGAGACACAAAACACATACAAAACACGTACATGAGGTTATTTATGTGTTCACACACAACAGCAGGGCAACTCCAGCAGACAGACAGACAAACAGACAGAAAGTCAGACAGGGGCTTCTGTTTGTCGCTGCCCGCCGTAACATTTTGTTCTCCACCCCGTCTCCGCGTGTCCTTGCCGGAGACGAGCTGAATAGGAATGGACGGATCCTATTCCCCACACAGACCGCGCGGTGAGAACCTCCCCGAGCGGCAACACACCGCGCGGCCGGCCGGCAGGACGCGCCTCCGCGTGGTCAGAAGCTCAGGTACGACTCGGCCCACAGGAACAGGAAATGAGAAACAGAAAAAAGCCTGTTGTCCTTTTTCTACCCCCCACCATTTTGTTATCATGAGTTATGCAATACGCTGAGCGGTAGAAGAGCCGCGAGGAGAGAGCAGACATGAAATGAGCCGTCTCTTTCCCCGGCAAAACACCATGAATATTTAATTCCGGTTCAAGAACAGCCTATTCTCAGATGTTTTGTCCTTGACCACTCCATCGTGAGCCGAAAAATATCCAGTGCTGCTCTCTGAAGACCCCCCCCCCGCTGTTGCCCTTCCCTCCATTCATCATTTATCCACACTGGAGGGTTAATGCGGCGTCTGGCACAGCGGCCCTGGCCGTCCAACGACGGGAATCTGTGCGGCGAGTCCATGAGTCACCATGTGGCTCCGGAGGTAGAGCGGGTCGGCTGGTAACCGGGAGGTTGCTAGTTCGATCCCCGGGTCCTCCTTGCTGATCGTCGAGGTGTCCCCGAGCGAGACGCCTCGCCCCGACTGCTCCTGACGAGCTGGCTGTCGTCTTGCGTGGCTGACACCACCGTCGGTGTGTGAATGTGTTCATGAATGGGTGAATGTTAGGCGACATTGTAAAGCGCCTTGATTGGCCACTGGTTAGAAAAGCGTGGGATAAATGCAGTGATTGCAGTCCATTTAGCATTTGGCATTTACAGTCAGAGTCAGAGCGATTTACGTTCTCGTCCTGCGTAGAGCGTTGACGCTGAGTCCTTCGGTCTGAGCCGAGTGCGTCGGACCGAAGCCTGTGAGCCGTCGGTTCCTCGACCTGAAGCACGGCTCTTATCAGAACCTCCAGATTCCCGGTCCACCGACAGAGCCTCCGTCCCTGGGAGGGGGGGTGTTCAGAGAGCCGGCCGGGCCGGTGTTTATGAAGAGGCGGCGGCGGCGGCGGCAGAAGCGGGCATGGTTGGTGAGCAGCACATCGACCGACATACTCTTTTAATATCGAACCTGTTTATCCTTGTGAGCCCGACCCTGAGTCTGAAGCCGGTGATATTAGCTAAACCCGAAGGTCAAACAGCAGATAAACACACTATGATTGCGGACGCCGGTGGCTTTTAAAGGACCGACGCTCTCTGGGTGATTGAACCATCACCGCCGTCTCCCCCGGCCGCCTCACTCATCTGTCACTAACATCTGTTACCGGTTTAATGCGTCATGACTTTGTTTGGTCATTTTGCCAGTGAGCGTTGAGTGAGAGCGCGCCGGCCACAGACAAAACAACGGCAGTGGCACTTTGCTCTGAGACCATTTCTAAAGTACGGCAATAACATTGTGTGTGGCCCAAGGACGCACATATATTACAACAGACCAAAGTGCTGTACAGCTGTTGCTTACGTCCGGGGCTAGAGCGAGCTCATACCTGCGCCAATGTCATGGTTACCAGTGATATAGTTGACAGAGATAGTTGAAGCCTGGCAAGACGGTTGAATCCCTCCGATCTGCCCTTTAAGCTAAGGCTGCTATACTAGGCTATCATCCGCCAGTATTCCACCATGCATGCTAAACTACACAAAGGTAGACACAGAATCCCGCCCACCCCCACAGTCACAAGCGCACACACACAGACACAAAGCGGACACACAGAAACACACACATACAGACTGCACCAACACACAAAGAGCAGACACACACGAGCCGTATGCATGCGCAGCACAGCCTCATCCCAGAGTAGCAGACAGTGAACACATTATGCAAACAGGGGGCATCATACTGGCCATCACAGCCTTCTCCTGTGCACCCCAGTGTCTCTCGCCCCTCTCACCTGGCTCCCAGTGCCCGGACGTTAGTCCAAGGGTGGTGAGGGGGGGGGGGGGGGGGGGGGGTGTCTGGAGACAACCAGGGCCGCATTAGGCTACAACCAGGAAGAGGGTAACCCCCAAACAAAAAGCTGGTCTCGCAAGCAGCTAGTTGTTAAAGACGAGAACGTAGCCGAATTAAAAGGTGACACTATTAGATTAACGACGTGTTGATTTTAATAGAACATAATTTCCTCTCATTAGCCTGATGGAAGTGGCGCCGGAATCCGCGCCCCCACCCCACCTCTCAATTCCCTCCTCATCCTTCCGAGTTCTTCTTGAAGCGACCCTCCTCCTCCCCCTCACCTCCTCCTCCTCCTCCTCCTCCTCCTCCTCCTCCTCCTCCTCCACACCTCCAGACATCTCAAATGAATTCTTCATCGGCCTGTCACAACGCCTCTCCCTCCTCCTTCATCGCCGGCCAGAGATTACCGTCCTCCACGGCGCCCTGGCCTCATTGTGCGTGCACGCCATCCAGCGTGGCGGCAGCCCCGTCTACGGGGGGGGGGGGGGGCTGCTCTGTGAACTGTGAATTCCTGATCCAGACAGCACGAACGTGGGGCCCACGGGCACGGCCCCCCAGCCCCGTCGATGCACTCGGCCCGCTTCACACGTCTGCGTCCGTCACGCCCACGAGGGGGGGCTCGTTACCGGGAAAACGGCGGAACAGCCGCCCGGTTTCGGAGACCTACATATGTCAGAGCCGTCAAGATTCGACGGGTTTCCCCGATTCCGGTCTCGAGCTCCGCACGCGGCCCCCCGCAATCCGCCGTCGTGCCGCGCTACGGGCTCGTTTGGGAGACGCTGCGAGAGAGACTGTCGTTTCATTTGCGTGAACAGTGTTCGGGATTCGACACGCCGCGCGTCTCCGTCGGGTTCGACAATGAGCGATGTCGCGCTGAGCCCTTAATTGAGGAGCCAATAACGGTCAGGGATTTATGGCCCGCCCCCCCTGGCTATTCCCACCTCCGTTACCTCCCGACGCCGCCGGTCTGACTGAGACTGATCCAATCTTCAAAGTACTCACTCACGGGGTCACGGAATCAGTCATGCAGACCGAGGGTTGGGGAAGGCGGATTAGGTACAGTAACTGCCCGTTTCAGCTTGGGTGAACTCAGGAATGTATCCAGGTCAACCGCAGGTATATACGTAGAGTGGAGTGTGGATATTATGCATAGTATGTATGCATGGTACATATTAACTCCCATTAAGCAGCTGAGAGAATCTTCACCCTGATCCTCGCACACGAGGGGAGGAGTGAAAAATGCTTTACGTTTCCACATTTAAGGACCCTTCAAAAACATTCAGTAAATATTTCATGGCCGTACCTTTTAAGAGACATGTCAGCTAGATTTAATGTTCTGGCTGACAGTTATTGGATTTTGGTGTTTACCTTTTATCACAGCATGAAAACGGCAAACGGCAAATTTATGCCCGGGGCGTACAAAAAAGAACCATCAAAAATGAAGTTGCTGGTGTTGTGGAAACATTTTAAATGCTCTCCACGATGCTATTCGCTCTGTGTCTAATTGGCTATGCTCTTTTCATGTGTTAGCTGAAAGGATGACAAAGCCCGTCATTTAATATTCATCAGTATTTCCTATTTCCAATGTTAAGAATGATGTGCTCCAATTGGGAGGATTTTCGCTCCCTTCTCCGACTCTCCCCCCCTCCCGCGCTCTCTCCCCTCTCCTCTTCTGAAGAGTAATCTATTGCCTCACTCAGCCAGTCCCTCGACGGCTGGGCTCATATTGGATTGATGCGATTGCCATCTTTCAAGCCCCACCACCACCACCAGCCCCACGTCCACCACCACCACCACCACCACCACCACCATCACAACATCCACCACCACATCCACCACCAGCAGCAGCATTCATGCGGAACAATCTTTGTTTTTCATTTGACAAAAGCGTACATTAAAGGCATCACACAGCAGAAACAAAAAACGACTTTGTTCAATCACATTACATTTAGTGCCGTGTTTTGCTGCAGAGAATCTCGATCTAAAAATGGCGCTTGCGGCCAGAGATTGTCTCAAGGGGGTTCAGAGGGGTTCAGTTAGTGGGGAGAAGGGGAAGGATTGATGTTTGCACTGCGAGCCCCTCACAGGGGAAACGGCCCAGGGTCTAATCAGAGAGAGACCCCCATCCCCCCTGTCTCCCTCCGCCTCCCCCGTCTCCCCGTCTCCCCCGTCTCCCAGCCTCCTGCCCCTGCCCGGCATGGGGGTTTGCCTCGCACTATTCTGTGCTGATAGATGAGCCTCTCTTTGTATTTCAGCCCATGCACTTTCTTAAATCTGAAAAGCCCATTCATCTTGGGCAAACTCCAGAGGAGAGCAGGAGGGAGAGAGCCAGAGGATTAAAAAAAAAAAAACGTATATATATATATATTTATATATATTTCATTTTCTCCTGTCAGGCCCCAAGTGTCACTCACCAGCTCTCTGCCGCTTACTTCGTCTCCCCTCCATTAATTGTCTTAACGGCCCGGTCACGTGTCTTGACAACCGGCCCTGGTTGGAGTGGGCGACTCCCTAGTGATGGTTTGAGTCCAAAAACTCTCTCTACGTAACCCCAAACCGAGTCCTTCAACAGCAAGCTCACTCTTCATAATTAAGCAGACAAGTGAGGCTGAGAATAAAGTCTCACAGATCAGATTTTTGGATGAATAATCTAAAGTCTGATTAATAATCTAAAGTCTGATAGCAGGCTAGCTTGAATCTGGGTGAACAGGGTTGTTGTAGCTTCTCTCGCTTCGTGATCCTTTGGACCAATCTTGTCGCTGGAGGCGATAATCCGGTAGAGCGTAATTTGCTCACAGCGGACGCACACAGTTTGTAAAGGTCTCAAATCAACACAGTGCTGGCGACTTTGGAAACAAGTTTATTAAAAGCATATCTTTGCTAGAACGTCTCCGAAACAATCAGGAAATAGGGCGTACCTCCGCCCCTTTCAGTCGGTTTGGTTCCGGCCCAGACTCGGTTCCAGATGTTCTGTTGAACACAGATGGACAGCTGGATCCCAGAGCAGGCGGTGACAATCAAAGCGAACAATCAAAAGGAGAAGAAAAGATATCGATACGATACGAATTACATTCAGTCACAACAAAGAATTCGGAGAGCTGCACGACCAAGTGAAAAGAAAGACTGGTTATAGAGTGGAGACGAGCTGCAGGTACCAGGTCTTTCTTTTCTGTTGCAGTTTTCTTGCGCATAACGCAGTGCCCCGACGTGTCCTCATGGACCGAAGTCTTCGATGCTTTTGAAGTACAAGCGTTTTTTGTTTTTTTTTCACAGCACTCAGTCAAAGTACTTTAACGACACCCTTCTGTCAAACACAATGCATTTAGCGTGGGCTAGACAAATAACCAACGTAATAAATCATCTCTCTCTCTCTCTGGTGTAGCGGGGCCATTAGAGCGACCAGCCCTGCAGACAGGGCTGCTGCACAGAGTTTGGACACTTTTATTACACACGGTTCCCCAGCAATGTCAACAACGCACACCGCTTTAAGAGTCCTCTGGCGAACTGAAAGGCCAGCTTCTCTTTACTCTGGCCTTAGCGAGAAAAAAAAAAAAATCCTATTTCTCGGTGAAGATTATCTTTTCAGCCGGGCGAAACAATATCCACACGGCCACGGAGTATTTTTATCCGGACGCGTGCGTCTGTCTGCCGATCCGAGCGCCAGGAGAAGGGGTGCCATGTGTAATTAGCAAATTCTTGTAGTGATTGTGGACACCTTGTTGACACATCCATTCCACATGAGCTATTACTGATTCCATTGAATACAATTTACATAATTACACCTCATTTCGGCCGGCGCAGGCTCACATGGAGCTTGGAACGTCTCGGGGCGCACAGCGGGGAAAATCAGCGAGGGAAGGAAGAGCCACACAACAGACCCCCCTGGCAGAGAGAGAGAGAGAGAGAGAGAGAGAGAGAGAGAGAGAGAGAGAGAGAGAGAGAGAGAGAGAGAGAGAGAGAGAGAGAGAACCTAAATGGTGACACCCTGTGCTCCATCTGGGTTTGGGAGACATGGTTTAAGAACATCATGAATGTGTTGTATGAGAGACCCCCCCCCCCCCAGCCCCCCCCAACCAACACACATGCTAGCACACACACACACACACACACACACACACACACACACACACACACACACACACACACACACACACACACACACACACACATGCTCGTATATACAGAACCAGAAACACACACAAGAAAACACACACACATGAACACACACACACACACACACACATGGATGAACATACACATCGCACATATATATCCACACGCACACGCCTGCACCAACACCATTCACTCCCATAAAGATTTGCACACAAACCCTCAGAAGTGTCTGAGCCAGAGTGCCGGGGTGACCTAAATTCATGGAGGCCTCCCTCACTGTACACATTAAAGTTGATCCCTGTTCACTATGCAAAGCCTGCCGTATATTATTCCATTCTCAGGCCCACATTTGCATTCACATTTAAACTGTTGCAGCAATGAGAAATCACCACTTAGCGAGTTCATAAACCCCGCCGTTGTGCCGTTTAAAATCTAATAAAACAACAGCAAATCACCCAGGAAGGGCTGCCTGATCACCTGATCGGCCCCCGCCCGCTCCCGATGCTCTGGGCCCCAGCGCCTCCCTCTGAATCATTCAGCCTTTTTTCTCTGTTGTCTCGCTCATCTAATAACTTTGTTTATGTCCGAGGTGGGACGGCGGTCGGCCGGGTACCCCCCCACGCCGCTCCGTCCAAACATAAAGACGGGAGTGAGATACTCACCCCCCTTATTGTCTCCTCATTCCTGGTGGAGGAGCAGGGGAAGGAGGGAGGGGGGAGGAGGAGGAGGAGAATTGGGGGGGGTGGAGGTGGAGGAAGAGGAGGGGGACAGGAGGTTGAGGTGGAGGGGGAGGTTGAGGTGGAGAGGGAGGAGGAGGAAGAGGAGGTGTAGGAGGAAGAGGAGGAAGAGGAGGGGGACAGGAGGTGGAGAGGGAGGAGGAGGATGAGGAGGAAGAGGAGGGGGACAGGAGGTGGAGAGGGAGGAGGAGGATGAGGAGGAAGAGGAGGGGGACAGGAGGTGGTTGTGGAGGAGGAGGAGGAGGCTGAGGGGAGGAGGAGGAGGAGGAGGAGGTGGAAGACGAAGAGGACGAGGACGAGAAGGAGGAATCAATAAAACATAACATTGGCTGTGTTCCGAGTGTTAAGACTTCCGAAAGCGGGGGGGGGGGGGGGTGAGGTGGGAAGAGAGAGGAGAGTGGGGGGGGGGGGCTGGTTCAATCCCGTGTGGTGTTTCACAGCTTTACTCTCGCACATAAAATGGGAAAGAAATAAACCTCCCTTTTTGTTTTGATGCAGGCCATAATCAGGAGAGGAGGCATGTACAGAACACGGGACGATCTGACGGACCACGCTGCCGCTGGGATCAGTGGCCATCTGGGATTCGACGGCAGAGCGTTTAAAAGCATGTTTTGATGAATGCACTTGGCCAATTATAATGAGTGGGAAATGGAGGCAGCCCGTCCATGAGACCAGCCTCTCGCAGACATCAGGAGTGCAGACAGCGCCAGGCATTCTCCTTCCCTCACATTATCTGCCAGGAGTCGTCCGTCGGTCTCATTGCTGCCGCGGAGACTAATTCTCCCTTCAGAGGATCATCTAGCACACTGTTGGATTGGTTAAAGTAACTGTATTACTGTTATCCTTTTATTAATTTTTTCCCGAACACAGTTTTCCAGCCGATGGTGAAACCGCTCTGAAGAACCCGAGCACTGAACCAAGACAACAAAGCAATTGCTGGGTGGAGATTGACACACGGGTATCCTCGGAAGACAAAGAAAGGAGGAGAGAAAAAAGGTGTTATTGTGATAACACAGGTGGGTAGAGGGAAGGCACGCAGGCCTCCGCTTCTCCGCATGCCAACAACAAAGTAGAAATGAAGTACGTCTTTATCGCGCGCCTATATGCAGCAATCTTTGCATTTTACGCGAGTCCTTATTGAAATGAAAGAAATGGAAGGAGAATAGAAAGAACAAACACAATGGGGTTGGAAACAAGCCTTAGCGTGGAGACAGGTTTACGAGCTGTAGGGGGGGGGGGGGGAGACGGAGGGGTGGGGGTAAATACAGCACACAACAATGAAGAGGGAGAGAGAGGGTGTTAGAGAGAGCGTGGGGGAGAGAGAGAGGGAGGGAGAGGGTGTTAAAGAAAGAGAGAGAGAGGATGATAGAGAGAGAGAGGCGGAGAGAGAGAGAAAGAGAGAGTGGGGGGAGGGTGTTAGAGAGAGAGAAAGGGGGAGAGAGAGGGGGGAAGAGAGAGAGAGGAAGAGAGAGGGGGGCAGAGGGTGTTAGAGAGAGAAAAGGAGGAGAGAGAGGGGGGAAGAGAGAGAGAGGAAGAGAGAGAGGGGAGGGGGTGTTAGAGATAGAGGGGGAGAGAGGAAGAGAGAGGGTGTTAGAGAGAGAAACTGGGATGAGGGAGAGGGAGAGAGAGGGAGACTCATCGAGGGAGAGTAAGGGGGGGAGGAAGCGGGTGGAGGGAGGGGGGGGACAGCGAGTCAGACACCAAAGGACCAAGGAAGATGAATGATCATAGGCAATGATGATGACCTCCCCGCTCCCCCCCTCTCTCCCCCCTCACTCTCCCCTCTCTCCCCCCTCTCTCTCAGCCCCACCAGAGCCAGCAGTCAGCAGACCTGAGCTTCACCACACTGTAATTTGCCTCTGATTTCTAATCTTGGCAGAAATAATGAAGAGCTAAGTGCCTTCCACAAATGCATAGTTGCATAGTGTTACTTCAGGCACATTATGGACCGGAGTGATTAGACAACTTCAAAATGCAAAGGCATCCCCTGAAACCGTGCGGGTTTACAATCCCATTAAAAATGGAATTGTGTCTGTGGGCCAACAGTGCATTTGAAATTTATTTTGTCCCTGAAAAAGTTTGTTGCTTCAGCGTGTGTGTGTATGTGCTTGTGTGTGCGTGTGTGTACATGTGTGTGTGTGTGTGTGTGTGTGTAAGTGTGGGTTTGTGTGTGTGAACATGGGTGAGAGAATTTGTATATGTATATGTGTCTGTGCATGTGCCCGTGTGTGTGTGTGTGTGTGTGTGTGTGTGTGTGTGTGTGTGTGTGTGTGTGTGTGTGTGTGTGTGTGTGTGTGTGTGTGTGTGTGTGTGTGTGTGTGTGTGTGTTTGTGTGTGTGTGTGTGTGTCTGTGCATGCACATGTGTGTGTGTCTGTGCATGCGCATGTGTATGTGTCTGTGAATGTTCATGTGTGTGTCTTTGCATGTGCATGTGCGTGTGTGTGTGCATGAGAATGTGACTGTGTGTGTCTGTGTGTGTCTTTGCAAGTGTGTGTGCGCGCCCATGTGTTCTGCCCTGGTTCCTCTATTGCTAAATCAATTTGTGGTTTGGAACAACACGAAAGGTTCATTGAGTTAGCAAACGTCTGCACTCAGAGTAAGATGACTTCTGATCATCCAGTCGCAAATATTCACCGCATATCGCCATCATGCGCTCAACTCTTCTAACCACATGAAACAAACTGCCAGAGTCAATGCAGATGACTACAGATACAGGTCATTAAAGGGTGGACCAGGGTTTATTTTAGAAGCTTTTCCGTCGTATTTGCTGAAATTCTCTCTACATGCCGACAGCATCCAATAAATCAAATGCTCTGACCGAAACAGAACCCCATCATGTCAGTGGCGGTCACAGGCCTGTCTTAAGGCCGTCAAATCATAACATTCGGCCTGAATGAAATGATTGGATGGCGTAGCTGTCTGTCTACATACCGACCCAGCTACCTGTCTGTCTACCTACCTACCGGGCTACCTGTCTGTCTAACTGCCTAACCGAATACCTGTGCGCACAGTGCCCGTCAACTCCTGTTTATGACCGGGGTCTTCCTGAAGGCTAGCAGACCTGTTGCTAAAGCTAGCGGGCTAGTTCTGAGTTCTGGGGACGTGGTTTTGACAGGAAGGCCATATAAGGGCGGATGGGATTTATTTCGGTTGGATTTGGACTTTAAAAAAGGAGTTAAATTTGTCTTGTTTCTCCATATGCCTCCCTAGCTTTGGAGAACAATAGCGGTCTGTGATGGAACCATTGTAGCAGTCGCTCCTTGCATAACTCAGACATCTGTTACCAATATCATTTTTCAAAACCACTTTGTAGTGCCAATCTGCCAAAGAGCATTAAGAGTGAGCGACTGCTACAGAGGTAAACAACAGAGTACACTGTTCTTAGAGAGAAGATACTTTGTGAAGTTCTTGCATGGCAACAGTCTTTATGTCCAACAACTCTGTACTCACGCAAGATACATTAATTACAAAAGACAAAAGTGCCACGCGGCTTTTGCGTACATTTTTTAGGCTTGTATTCACTAAATGCTCTCTAGCAGAATTAGCGCAAGGAAGTCATTCCGTCGTCTTGTTTTGCCTCCAGAGGTTTTGGTGGAGCCAGGAGAGACGGTCAGGGTAGTCTGGTCACCAAGACCGGTGGAGTCCTCTGAGGGAGGGGGGGGTCTGAGGTCAGTGGACACCCGACCCAGAACCCCCCCCATCCCCCCCATCCCCCCACCCCCCTCTTCATCCATCATCTTCGACTTAAAACAAAAGTGGCCTGCAGGCTGTTTTGAGCGGTGGAACACACACCGAAAGGAACGGAGCTCTGCTTCTGTCTCAGGTCTGAGCACAGACAGAGGAGGTCTGAGTAAAGACAGAGGAGGTCTGAGTACAGACAGAGGAGGTCTGAGTACAGACAGAGCAGTTCTACTACAGACAGAGGAGGTCTGAGTACAGACAGAGGAGGTCTGAGTACAGACAGAGGAGGTCTGAGCACAGACAGAGGAGGTCTGAGTACAGACAGAGGAGGTCTGAGTACAGACAGAGCAGGTCTACTACAGACAGAGGAGGTCTGAGTACAGACAGAGGAGGTCTGAGTACAGACAGAGGAGGTCTACTACAGACAGAGGAGGTCTACTACAGACAGAGGAGGTCTGAGTACAGACAGACAGAGGTCTAAGTACAGACAGAGCAGGTCTACTACAGACAGAGGAGGTCTACTACAGACAAAGGAGGTCTACTACAGACAGAGGAGGTCTACTACAGACAGAGGAGGTCTACTACAGACAGAGCAGGTCTACTACAGACAGAGGAGGTCTACTACAGACAGAGGAGTACAGACAGATAGAGTGAAGACAGAGGAGGTCTGAGTACAGACAGAGGAGGTCTGAGTACAGACAGAGGAGGTCTACTACAGACAGAGGAGGTCTGAGTACAGACAGACAGAGGTCTAAATACAGACAGAGAGGTGTCTGAGTACAGACGGCGGCCTCAGACAGCGGTCCCAGACGGCGGTCTCAGACGGCGGTCCCAGACGGCGGTCCCAGACGGCGGTCTCAGACGGCGGTCCCAGACGGCGGTCCCAGACGGCGGTCCCAGACGGCGGTCTCAGACGGCGGTCTCAGACGGCGGTCCCAGACGGCGGTCCCAGACGGCGGTCTCAGACGGCGGTCCCAGACGGCGGTCCCAGACGGCGGTCTGAGTACAGACTTCCGTTCAGGTTCGTACGCTCAGAGTCCCGGTGGTCCAGTCATGTGAGTTTCTGGTTATGTCAATGTTTGTGAGCCGAGCCGAGGGCAGCAGACCTGGGGATATTATGTGGCTCACCTGTGCTCCACCGCGTCTATTCTGGAGCTCCTCGCCAGCGAAGGAGGGGAATAATTATTGATAATCTTTCACTCTTCAGCTGTGCTACAAATTGTAAAATGATCATTATCTGGCTTGATAATGGGCGCATAATTATCATGCATTAGAGAGGTGACGGATGCTGCTGGAGCACATGACCCAGAAAAACTTGAGCTCTGAGTGGGCACGACACACACATACACACACACACACACACATACACACTCACACGTACACACAACACTCACACATATACACTCACACGTACACACAACACTCACACATATACACTCAAACGTATACACAAGCACTCACATATAAACACAGACACACATTATATGTATACACACACACACACGTACACATACAAACACCCACCCACACACACACACACACACACACACACACACACACACATTCACATGTGCACACCTACACACAAGTACACACACAAACACACACACACACACACACACACACACACACACACACACACACACACACACACACACACACACACAAACACACACAAGGTTACACACCTGTGCACACACTACACACACACAGAGTCACCCACCAGGAACAATACGCACACACACACACACACACACACACATGATCCAACATATGCCCACACAGAACCACTAAATTAAAAAACCTTCACACCAATATTCCATTGGACATTTTAAATTAAAAACGGTAAAAAATTACCATCATATAAATGAAAAACATTATCTAGTTAATGGCTGTAAAACCATGAATAACATAAACAGCCACCTCACTATCTCCAAGCCACGAAATTAAAGCTTATTTATTATTTGCTAGTATTAATCTATTTCTTTCCACCAACCTCCCGCTACACATTATACATCCACTTTGAAAACAAGCTTAGAGTTTTTTCTTTTTTCCGAGGCCTATTTTTAATTCTAGCGCGCGGGATTGGTCACACTGGTCTCATTAGCATGAGGCGCCGTATAAACCCGCCACTGCAGCGTCTGGCGCGGAGAGGAGAGGAGCGGAGAGGAGAGGAGAGGTGCGCACCGAGGAGCAGGTAACTTTGGCTTGGCACGGGGAGCTGCGTGGAAGTCTGGCGCACTGGATACACCGCCTTTACGCGAGGAGTCTGACGGAGATTTTTTATTCGCTTTTCAAAACAGAGAAGGAAAAAAAAACGCACCGTGAAAATGATGCGGGTTAACTTTATCGGCTGGCACTGGTGGATCTTACTGAGCTCGATTCAACAAATGTTATTCGTCTCGGTGTCCGGGACCGAGGGGAACACCATCCGGTACCAGACCAACGAGGAGGACGGCCCGGGCACGGTGATCGGGAACCTGGCCAAGGACATGTCCTTGAGTTTGTCCCACGCGTCCAGGACCAATTTCAGGATGATGAAACAGTTCAACGACTCGCACATCAGGGTGCGGGAGAGCGACGGGGAGCTGACTGTGGGGGAGCGCGTAGACCGGGAGCGGACCTGCCGCCACTCGCCAGTCTGCCTCATAGAGTTCGACGTGGTCAATTTCTCCAAAGAGCGCTACAAGCTGATCCACGTGCAGGTGGAGGTGAAGGACATTAACGACAA